>NC_085137.1:236493101-236528475 GCF_035046485.1 Aedes albopictus
AAACTATTGGTTCAGAAAAGGCACTTTTTTAAATAAAATTGGGTTCTTTAGGGGTATCCAGATTATTTCATGATCGGATTCGGCGTCCAAAAATAAGTCGAAATCCAATATTTCATAATTTTTGGAGTCCAGGAACTATTTTTAAAATGCATTTAAAGTTAGTATGGGAATTTTTTTTTTTTCGGGTCGAACTGTCACTTTATCGATTGAACTGTCATTCTATCCACGAAAATTTAACTGTTTTGTTAATTTAACCATCAAAACAAAGGTATTAGAATCCAATAAAATCACGTTATACTCAGAAAAATGAGCTCTTTCGATTAGGCTATAGAAAATAACAATATTTTATTCACTAAACAACCCAATTGAAGAATGAAAATTAAGATTTTTCAAAATGTTGTCATTGCGATTGAAACCCGAATTTTCCCCGGTTCTCTATAGTCTATTTTACTAAACGACAACAGTGTTGATATTGATATTAACACTCACGGGCTTGGGTGCAACCTCCTGTCAAATTTTCTTTCATGAAATGAGCGATCAGCTGATCCGAAACGTCTCGTAAAATGGCTCATTCAGCGCACTATGCCCGACGCACGAAAAATCGATTTTCGCAGTACGAACAGTAAAAACCCAATGCGCTGTTATAAGTGCGGCAAAAAAGTGCGCAATTTCCAATAAATGTGCCATTTTTTACGTATAGGGCACTGCATGAAATTATCTCCTTCTCTTTCACTCTTACAGAAATTGTGTAAACAACAAGGCCAAGAAACTTCAAAATCCCATACAAGATCAAAACAGTGCAGAGCCCTATAACATCATTTCGGTGCCTTCACCGCACTTATTCATAAGCTCATGTAGGTGCGGTGAAGACACCCGAACGATTTGAAGCAATATCGCACTTTAATTGGATTCCGCATATCTGTCGCAGTTTCGTTTAGCTTAAATTATTGCGCATTTCCCACTGGACCCCTTTCGCAATTAGTATAAGTGCGGGATCATGAATAAAACTGTGATTTTTGCATCGGATCGATTTGGTGTCTTCTGCGCACTTATTCAGCACCTTGTAATGCATAAGTGCACAGAAGACACCAACACGATTCGATGCAAAATCGCAGTTTTATTCACGATCCCGCATATGTACTAACTGCGAAAGGGGTCCAGTGGGGTGGGAAATGCTTTCATTTCATTTTTGGGTGGTATGCGAGATCCTAGTTCCTCTTAGCTCCACTCTCCCCTGTAGTAATTGAACTGACTCTCTCATCCCGCTGTCAAAAAAATCGCTTTGTTTTGTTCCTCCGTTTCTTGTTCGGATGCACCAAAAGTGCCCAGGATTTGCATCCTTATCAATTTCGATGTAAAGTAATTCGCGATTACTCATCCCATACGCAGTATTTTTGCGTTTGCAAAAAATAAGCTATAAATTCCACTCCAGTTTCAGGGAATTCTAACGATGGCCCTCATCAACATAGATGGTGATCCATGGTAAGTGCTTGTTTTCGTTTAATCATCCGCTGACCTCAACCAATCAATCCAATTATTGAGCTTGACCCCGTTGATTATCATTGTACTGATTGATCCATGACTGCCTCCCGTCTGCAGGCTCAGCGACTTGGATGCGTGCGAACGGCTGAGCAACGAAATCCAGTCCCATCTGGTGGCCCGCAACCGGCAGGGTCAGCTGTCGCCTGAGTACTCGTCCATTTCCGGCCAGGTCCGGGTGCGGCTGAAGCAGTTCGGTTCCGAGCTGGAACAGTTGAACAAAAAGCTACGCTACATATCCGGTGCGCTGACGTCGGCCGAAGCGGAACGCCGCCAGCGGTTGGTCGAGGCGCTCCAATCGAAGCACGTCCAGCTGCAGAAACAGTTCAGCACCGTGGAGGCGTCGGCCGAGCGGGCCAGCTTGTTCGCGCCTGGAAGCAACCGGCTGTTCGACGACGACGATGACGACCCGGCACTGATCCGGCCGGAATCCAGCTACACGGTGAATGATCTGCGCGCCCAGCAAACGCGAATACTGGAGGATCAGAACGAGGGGCTGGAAGCGCTGTCCAAGGTTATTTCAAGGCAGAAGGTGCTGGCGTCGCAGATCGGGAACGAGGTCGATCGACACAATGGTAAGAAATGAACGGTAATCGGGGATGAATTTAGAAATAATCGAGTATGACTTTATCGCAGAAATTTTGGATGACATAGCAGACACTATGGAAACCACGGATTCCCGATTGAATCGGGAAACGCGCCAGATTGGTGTCGTGACGGAACAGGATTCCTCGACGCGTGGCTATTGGGTGGTTATCGGAGTGTTGGCTTTGGCTATTGTTTTAGTGTCGATTTTGCTGTAGCGTACGGCCAACTGGGACCTGACTGGACTGGGACGATATACGAATCAAGGAACGGACATTTATCTCCGGAACCTATTTCACTATCTTTGGATCACATATTAATGGAGAGTTTATATTTACAACAACAATTCCTACTTATATGAAGATAGATATTAGAGCTCCATCATCCAATCTGTTGTATTTTAGATCTGTAAGCATGCATAATCTTTGTCGTAGGTATATCTAAATAACAAGAATATATAATACCAAATTTTAACTTAAGCAAATACGTTTCAAAATTAGTTTTGTTTCACATCACGCACTCCGTATTCAGTTTCTCTTATGACTGCAGGTACCGTTATGTCCATAGTAACTGCCTGTCAGTGAAACTCTTATAGCCGCAGCTGTAAAGGCGTGGGTAATCCGCATGACCAAGTTGAGGGTGACGGGTTCGCATTCCGTTCAGCCCAGGAACTTTTCGTGACGAAGATTTCCTTGATTTACCAGCGCATAAATTAATCTTCATGCCAGCTACACAATACACATCATACAAAATTACCGTTGGCAGAAGAAGCACTCAGATAATAATAACTGTTGAAGTGCTCACAGAACACTAAGCTGAGTTGCAGCCTTTGTCCCAAAGACAACGTTATGCCAAGAAGAAGGTGCACCCCCAGTTGGTTTAGTCCAAGAAATTTCTTTCGTAAGGGGAATTTCTATTTAGATATCCTTGTGAGTCCGCTACTATACTACTTTCAGTAAACATGAACTAACAATTCCCGCGTTATGCCTCAAGCATGTGTACTTGTTAATCCTTCGTTCAAATACATATTATGTAACATTTTTGGATGAGTCCCAGAAGAATTGCTAAATACCAGACACGACACTCTGGAAGAATCTCAGAAGGAACTCTGATAAAATCATAAAAAAAACTTTTGAAGGAATCTTAGATAGAAATTCCAGAGGCACTACAGAAGGAACTCCTACATGAATAGCAGAAAGAATTCCTGGAGGAATTTCAGAAAACAATCTTGGAAGAAATTCTGAAGAATCGGAGGAACTCCTGTAGAAATCTCAGAAGGAAAATCTGTGTGAATCTCGAAAGCAATTCTTGGATGAATTTGAATGAGATGTCTTGGTTAGAACCCAAAATGATTTACTCAATGAATTCCGATTCCTGGTGAAATTCCCGAAAGAACACCCGAAGATATCCCAGAAGGAACGGAATCTGGGTTAATCAAAGCAGGACCTCCTGAAGTCCTGAGGAAATCCCAGAGGTCAGAAATTCTTTTTTTTTCGAAAAATTCTCATCGCATTCAAGAGATAACCAAGTGGAATAGTATGAGATAACCTAGGAATAGGGAAACCAGAAGAAGTTCCAAGAAATTGCATAGAAAAATTCCTTGAAATTTCCTGAAAGTATCACAGAAAAAACTTTGATTAGAAACCTGTGAAAGAATCCCCGAAGGATTCTTAGAAGATACTCGCGGAGGCATGCCTTCCGGAAGGAAGGAAACATATACTTCTTTCACAGAGAAACAGATGTAACACTTAGAACAAATTGCATTGAAAAATATCGTTACTGTATTCGGCCGGACCACCACTAGGTGGTTATAGTGAACAAACGTCAAACAAAAGCAAACACGATGTCAGCACCGCGAGTGTTCAATCGACCAACTACCGTGGAATATGACGTCTGTTTCTCTGTGCTTCTTTGTTAAGATGTCGAAATCGCATTCCGGGAGATTGATCTTTCCTCCAAGAAGTGTGACATTTTTGAAAGCATACTAGCATTTTCCAAGTCGCGACGCGACTCGACTCGCAACGTTTTCTGAATCATTTTGGAAGTAAAGCGCATCCTTCGCCTTATCATTAGCAATTACACAACGCACTAGTCGCGAAAAAGTTGCGACACTTATGGACCAAGACAAAGGTAATTTTTGATTGAATGTCTGTCCTGATTCCAACCGGATAGACAATATCATCCAGGATTCCGGAATTCCGATCAATTTCTTCTGGAATTTTTACGGGGATCATACAGAATTTCTCTAGAGGTTTCCCAGCACTGCTCCCACAGTTCCCGTGGGTTTCATCCAGGTTTTATCCCAAGATCTCCACAAGAATTTTTTCTCAGCATATACCGCAAATGTTGTCAAAGAATTTCTGTCTTGAATGAGATATTCCTGGGATTTATACTAGGAACTCCTTCCGGGATTTCTTCCAAAGTTTCTTCTGAGATTTCTTCAAAAAAGTTCCGATAGCTTTCTTACAGAGTTTCAGCTGGTATGTTTCCCGAAGGTTCTCGTGGGATTGCTTTTGAGGTTTATCTCGGTTTATCGCTTTCAGAATATTCCTTGCCGTCCTCTCAGAGATTTTTAGAATTTATATTGTTTCTCATGAAGTTCGATCCGTGATTTTTTGTTAGGATAATTTTCAAGGCTTTTCCATGTAGTTGACAATCTTATTTCTTGCAGTGATCAACCTAACACCATAGAGAAACAGACGTCACACTCAACTCGTCTCCCATCGAACACCTTTTTAACGGTTGATTTAAATATTGGTATCGTTTTTGCTCCTGTTTGACGTTTGCTCATTACCCGGGCAGAAGAGAATTGCAAAGCAATGGCAAGTTTTACCATTGAAAAATAATTACTGAATGGTAAAATTTGCCATTGGTTTGTTTGAAATAAGTGACAAAAGGGCAAAAATAATAACTGACATTGTTCAACGAAATAACTAAAGAATGTCAAATTTTAACATTACAATGGCAAACCAAGAACAAAAAAAAAGGTTGAAAATTGCAAAATATACCATTATTGAGTTATTGAAAACAGAACAATAACAAAATTAGTTATTCCCTTGTCAACCAAAATAAGGGTATATTAAGTTGTTTATTCCAATAACAAAATAAAAATCTCATAAGTTTTCTGTATGGAATGTAATGGGGCACGTTCGGTGTAGTACTAGATTTGTAGTAATGAGCTGAATTTTTGTATGGTGAGAAGGTTAATTCTCCGTTTCTGCAAAAAAATGGTGCAAAAAGCGTGGGTATTATGATTCCTTGCCTAATTTGATGCTGTTTGAGCAAAATTTTGGATAACTATTTTGTTTATGTTGCAAGAAATGAAGAAAACAACAACACTGTTGTCCAAAGTTTTTCTCAAGCAGCATCAAATTAGGCAAGGAATCATAATACCCACGCTTTTTGCATCATTTTTTTGCAGAAACGGAGAATTAACCTTCTCACCATACAAAAATTCAGCTCATTACTACAAATCTAGTACTTCACCGATCTGTCCTATTGCAAACAGATATCAAATGTTACCATTAGAATAACCAAAATACTAAATTTGTCATTATGTTGTTCTTAATAAGGGCCAAAAACTGCAATGGTTCATCAAATTCGTAAGAGGTCAACAATATCTCGTCAATGGGGCACGTTCGGTGTAGTACTAGATTTGTAGTAATGAGCTGAATTTTAGTATGGTGAGAAGGTCAGTTCTCTATTTCTGTAATGAAATGGTGCAAAAAGCGTGGGTATTATGTTTTCTTGCCTAATTTGATGCTGATTGAGCAAAACTTTGAATAACTATGTTGTTTATATTGCAAGAAATGGAGAAAACAACAACACTGTTGCCCAAAGTTTTGCTCAAACAGCATTAAATTAGGCAAGGAATCATAATACCCACGCTTTTTGCGCCATTTCATTGCAGAAACGGAGAATTGACCTTCTCACCATACTAAAATTCAGCTCATTACTACAAATCTAGTACTTCACCGATCTGTCCTATTGCAAAATTAGTTATGATAGTAAAATAAGACATTCAGTAGTTATTCTTCCAATTTTCAAATCATCCTCCTCTCCTCTTCTTGGCGTAACGTCCTCACTGGGACAAAGCCTGCTTCTCAGCTCAGTGTTCTATGAGCACTTCCACAGTTATTAACTGAGAGCTTCCTCTGCAAATCATCTGATAAATGACAAGCAAATGACATATTTTGATATGATATTATAATTTGCTGGAGAATCGATCATCTCACCATACAAAAATCCAGCTCACTACTTTCAATCTAGTACTTCACTGATCGCCTCCTATTATGATTCCTTGCCTAAATTGATGCTGTTTGAGCAAAACTTTGGGCAACAGTATTGTTGTTTTCTCCATTTCTTGCAACATAAACAACATAGTTGTTTGCACCATTTTATAGGAAGCAATCAGTGAAGTACTAGATTGAAAGTAGTGAGCTGGATTTTTGTATGGTGAGATGATCAATTCCAGATTGCTTCCTATTGCAGAAGTGGAGAATAGGGCACGTTCGGTGTAGTACTAGATTTGTAGTAATGAGCTGAATTTTAGTATGGTGAGAAGGTCAATTCTCCGTTTCTGCAATGAAATGGTACAAAAAGCGTGGGTATTATGATTCCTTGCCTAATTTGATGCTGTTTGAGCAAAACTTTGGATAACTATGTTGTTTATGTTGCAAGAAATGGAGAAAACAACAACACTGTTACCCAAAGTTTTGCTCAAACAGCATCAAATTAGGCAAGGAATCATAATACCCACGCTTTTTGTACCATTTCATTGCAGAAACGGAGAATAGGAGGCAATCAGTGAAGTACTAGATTGAAAGTAGTGGGCTAGATTTTTGTATGGTGAGATGATGAATTCTCCATTTCTGCAATGAAATGGTGCAAACAGCGTAGGTTATATGATTTATTGACTAATTTGATGCTGTTTGAGCAAAAGTTTGGATAACTGTGTTGCTGAAGTTGCAGGAAAAAATAATACAACAACACAGTTATTCAAACTTTTGCTCAAATAGCATCAAATTAGCCAATAAATCATATAACCTACGCTGTTTGCACCATTTCATTGCAGAAATGGAGAATTGATCATCTCACCATACAAAAATCCAGCTCACTACTTTCAATCTAGTACTTCACTGATTGCCTCCTATTGACCTTCTCACCATACTAAAATTCAGCTCATTACTACAAATCTAGTACTTCACCGATCTGTCCTATTGAGCTTTTCACCATACAACAATTCAGCTCATTACTACAAATCTAGTACTTCACCGATCTGTCCTATTCTCCGTTTATGCAATGAAATGGTGCAAAAAGCGTGGGTATTATGATTCCTTGCCTAATTTGATGCTGCTTGAGAAAAATTTTGGATAACTATGTTGTTTATGTTGCAAGAAATGGAGAAAACAACAACACTGTTGCCCAAAGTTTTACCACAGATAAGTTTTACTCAAACTGCATCAAATTAGGCAAGGAATCATAATACCCACCCCACGCGTTTTGCACCATTTCATTGCAGAAACGGATAATTGACCTGCTCACCATACTAAAATTGAGCTCATTACTACTATTATTTTGCTAAATTTAAGACTGAATTCGACAGTAAGTACACTTTATTACTTAAACTAGACACTCAAATATAACATAACACTTAAATTGTACAGGAACACGATTGTTTAGCACACGATCAAAGTTGTTACGACAGGACGGATTAGTTACACGAAGGACAAGTAAATGTAAGTATAATGTAACCTAAATGAATCTGCAAACGAATTACAATGTTTAATTTTAGCTTATAGCTAACTCATACCCCAAAAAGACAGAGTTTGCTAATAGGAGGTCCGAATAAATCCGTACGTGTAGCAACAACTACAAATCTGTTACTTCACCGATCTGTTCTATCGCCGTGAGGGTATTAAAAGTTTAATTTTGGTAAGATTTCAGTTGAATCAATACGCTGCGAAACGATGTCGTTAACAAATAAAACCATTGCGGTTTCACGACGCTGTTTCAGTGTTTAAATATTGATAAGCCTACAGCGCGCTTCATAAGATGGAAGAGGAAATGTAATCCAACCTAATTTTCGAAGAGCATATAATAGAAATTGCTTTTGTATTGATTCTATTCGATCGATATGCTTACTATCGCCGCGAGTAATCAACAAAAATAAAAACCAGCCATAGAAACCAATTTCCCGACGGTCCATCGAAGCATGGTCGATGTCGATACCAAAATGAGAAAATGAAATAAAAAGCAGAGCGCAAAATAAGGACCTCCGATTACATAACTTTATTGCACCACTTGAAATAGGACTAAGCATGCATATGCAGATGCACTCGAGCTAAGAAAAACACGCCCACATGTGGCTTAGGAATAGCAGATAGCTTAAGATTTCATCTCTTTTCACCCCGTGTGCTAGATAGGAACTAGATTAAAAACCGTACAAATGTTTCACAATTCTATACTTTAAACCACGCCTTAACTAATAAGCCTCTTCGGTTCTGAAGTTAGAAAACACGAAAACAGATATAAAAATATCGAAAATCCCAGGTTCGAGAGGGACATAGCACATAAGAGGAAATAAATAAAATATCAACCTATTCAGCGACAAACAAGTCCAAGCCCATTTTTCTATTAGATTTATGACATATTTTGTAAATCCCAGGTCCTGAAAGGGATATGAAAATTCCGTTTTTGACATCTTGTAAACCTAACTACTAAACATCAATAATGTAACACGTAGGATTAAGATACACACTGTAAGAATTGTAAATAAAGTTGAAGTTCAAAGATCATTCCAAAGTGTTCTCACTAATCCGAAACCGGATAAGGTTATTTTTGAAACAGTTTCTCACCGAGTGAAAACTTCTCTCCCTAACCGGAGAAAAAAGTAGCTTGAAGAAACTTCCCAATCAGTAGTGAAAACGGTCTCCCTAACCGGAGAACAAAGTAGCTTCTGGTTGCAAAGGTCGAAAGCCCTGGCGAACAAGATCTCCCTAACCGGAGACCAAAGTAGCTACTGGCGGCGACATTTTTGGTGGCTCCAGAGAGGACCTCTGGAGGGTGTTCTGCAAACGTCGTCGTACGAAAATCGATCCCCTAACCGGTGATCTAAGTAGTACAAGATAGTTTTCGCCAGAAACATCAAGGATTATTGAACTTCCAGTCAGTCGAAATCTGACTGCAGTAAAAAGTGCGGCCAGTGAAGAGGCCACAGACAATTACAAGTGAAGATTGAAGTGGGCTCCGGCCGAAAAACGTCCTAGTGGGCCTAGTGCCAAAAATGAACAGTAACGTCGAGGACGAAGTGAACTATATGGTGGAATATTAAAGGGAAATTGATTCCCAAGTGTCGCTGATAAAAGAAACCGAAGAATATAAAAAATATTTATCCAAAGAATCACAAAGATCGTCCCGATCCGTTGGAGAAGACGATAAAGCAACCGCACGACTATCCGCCCTGTTGAGAGGCCTAGTCCTGGTGTGCGCCGTTGCCAACCCAGAAGGAAGGAACCGACGACTATCCGCCCTGTTGAGAGGCCTAGTCCCGGTCCGCGCAGATTCATCGGTAAGAAAGAAAAAAGCAGCCGCACGACTATCCGCCCTGTTGAGAGGCCTAGTCCTGGTGTGCGCCGTTGCCAACCCAGAAGGAAGGAACCGACGACTATCCGCCCTGTTGAGAGGCCTAGTCCCGGTCCGCGCAGATTCATCAGTAAGAAAGAAAAAAGCAACCGCACGACTATCCGCCCTGTTGAGAGGCCTAGTCCTGGTGTGCGCCGTTGCCAACCCCGAAGGAAGGAACCGACGACTATCCGCCCTGTTGAGAGGCCTAGTCCCAGTCCGCGCAGTGTCATCAAGAAAAAAGAGTGAGTCAAACCGAGCGTTATTATAACATATATTGATTATACCAGGGTGCATTGAAAGTTCTTATATTTTAAAACTTCACTCCAAGTTGTTTGATCGCCTAGTAATATGGAGAAAAAATTTAAGATTAATAAAAACGGAAATTGCCGTTTTTGTCAGGAAAAAGACGACAGAGAGGACATGGTAGCCTGCGACGACTGTGATCGCTGGTTCCACCTGTCCTGTGTAGATCTATTCGAAAAACCAGGAAAAAAGGACCCCTGGATATGTTGCAAATGCAACGAAATTAAATTACAAATGAAAGCCCAGGAGGATCAAATAAAAATATTAATGGCGACACCGAATAAGGAAAACAATTATTTAGAAGCTTTCGAGGCGCTAATTGAAAAAATTAAAGGTATCGATGTCAATGCTAGATCGACAGTTGAGAAGCATGTTTTAAGGCAATCACTAATGGATTTGCCTTACTTTGATGGCAATCACAAAGTTTGGCCACGATTTAAACAAACCTTCATTGAAACAACAAAAGGAGGAAATTTTTCAGACCTAGAAAACTTAAATCGTCTGCAAAAAAGCCTGAAAGGCGATGCATTGAAGGCAGTCAATTCACTCTTATTGGACTCCAATAATGTACACGCCATTATGCAAAAATTAGAAGATTTGTTCGGAAGCGTCGAATCAATTTACTCGGGTTTACTACAAGATGTGATTTCATCAAGAAACCCCAACTTCGATCTCCCGAAAACTATGGTGGATTTCATATCCGCAATCGGTAACCTAGTTACCAACATGAAATGCCTCAATCATGAGGAATACTTGAATGATCCGAGATTGGTCAGAGATTTATCAAGAAAACTGCCAACCAATCTACACCAACAATGGCTACGCCATGTCAATGAGGATAAGGAACTATCTACCTCGTTAAATCCATTCGTTGCCCCCACATTGGAAGACTTCTATGAGTGGCTAAAGCCGCAAGAGAAATTAGCCACAATGCTATTAGCAGAAAAGACAAACAGATTTGAAAACAAACGAACTGAAAAAACGGATAGAGTTAACTATCACAATGTGAGTCGATTCAAGTGCATGAAGTGCGGAATGGCCCATAAACTCGCTGCATGCACTGAATTTCGGAAAATGAGTGTTGAGAAAAGAAGGGAATACATAAAGGAGAAAAATCTTTGCTTCTCCTGCTGCAATCCAAACCATTCGGTAAAAAATTGTAGGGAAAAAAGAACGTGCAATATAGACGGATGCATTAGTAAGCATAATCGTTTATTGCACCTGAAAGCAAATGACACTCCCAAAACGGAAACAAAAACCGTTAATGGCCAAATTAATTACCATGCACAAAATCGTAGCAAGGCATTTTTCCAAATACTGCCAGTTACTTTGTCCAACGGCAATAAAAAGGTAAAAACCTACATCTTCTTTGATTCCGGATCTTCCGTGAGTCTTATCGATCAAAATATAGTAAACGAACTAAATCTTACGGGCGTTAGCAATCCTGTATCTTTTGTTTGGACCAACGGCTGCATTCAAGAAGAAAATGATAGCCAAATAGTGCAGGTAAAAGCAGAAGGTTCAAACGGGAAAACATTCCTTTTGAGAAATCTATGCACGATGAAGGCACTCGCTCTTCCGATGCAATCCGTAGATGCTCGTTTACTAGAAAAGAAACACCCCTATCTTAAGGGAACTAATTTAGACTCGTATGAAAATGTAGCTCCTACAATATTGATTGGACAACCACACGCCTATCTCTTCAAAGCACTAGAAGAAAGATCGGGTGGATTTAACGAACCCATTGCCACCAAGACAAGATTGGGTTGGGTTCTGTTCGGTAGCAGTCGAGCTTCCCCCAGAAGTCAATATGATAACATGAACCACGTGTTCATACTAAATCAAATCGACGATGAAGAGAAATCCATCAGAGAAATGATGTCAAATTATTTTTCCACTGAGGCATTCGGAGTAAAAGTTCCCAGTAACGCATTGATAGCAAAAACAGACGAACGGGCATTAAAAATTATGGGCGAAACTTTAAGGGTTACGGAAAATGGCTACGAGATTGGCCTTCTTTGGAAGAAGGACAGGGTTGAACTTCCGGATAGCTTCAAAACTGCTCTTAACCGTTTCTTACAACAAGAGCAGAAACTTGAAAAGAACCAACCATTGAAAGCTTGGTACCATGAGAAAATAAATGAATACGTAGCAAAGGGCTATTTAAAAAAGATGAGCCCGGACGAATATATGATCGAGAATCCTAAAACGTTTTATTTGCCACATTTTATTGCTATAAATAAAAATAAACAAAAACCGAGAATGGTATTTGATGCAGCAGCAAAAATTGACGGGATATCTCTGAATTCACAATTACTATCAGGACCCGACATGACTGCTTCATCACTCGGCATCAAAATGCGCTTCCGTGAAAACTCCATCGCCATAGCTGGGGACATTCAGGAAATGTTTCACCGGATTGGGATAATCGAAGAAGATCGCAGTTCACAGAGGATATTGTACAGAGAACGTCCAAACACTCGGTATGATGTATATGAAATGCAGGTCATGACATTCGGAGCAACTTGTTCTCCTGCATGTGCACAATTTGTGAAAAATACACATGCCGAAAAATATAAGGAAGATTGTCCAGATGCCGTAGAAGCCATAATTAACAACCATTACGTCGACGATTATTTAGATAGTTTCGACGACATGGCAAAGGCTGTTAAAACAATTACTGACGTCGTTAAGATACACGACAAAGCCAATTTCAAAATAAGGAACTTTATCTCTAATTCCAAAAAATTATTAAAGGAGTTACCTGAAGATCGTATTTCACCAGTGAAAGAAGTCAGCCTCGATGACTCAGAAAGCGTCTTTGAAAAGGTTCTGGGAATGTACTGGAACACCAGAGATGACAAATTCTTTTTTAAAATAACTCCCCCAAATAAAAATTTAACGGAACCAACCAAACGCCAAATACTCTCGTTTATCATGAGCGTGTATGATCCTTTGGGACTAATCGCCCATATTACAATCGAATCCAAAATATTGATGCAAGATATATGGAGGTTGGGAATCGATTGGGACGATAAAATCCCAAAAGATATGAATAAAAGATGGGATGCATGGTTAAACAAATTAACCTCCTTGCAACACCTTCGAATTCCGCGATGTTATTCTTACTCGAAAGCAATATTGAAACGAGAACTGCACGTGTTTTGTGACGCATCGCAAAACGCGTTTGCTACTGTCATTTATATGAGGACAATCTGCGAAGATGGTACCAATATAACTATCGTCGCAGGTAAATCAAAAGTGGCGCCCACGAAAATTATGTCTATACCACGATTGGAATTGCAAGCAGCTGTATTAGGTACCCGCCTATGTGCTACAGTTCAAAAGGAATTAAGATTGAAAATAAATCAAATAGTCTACTGGACCGACTCAAAAACAGTTCTGAGCTGGATCAAATCAGAATTAAGAAAGTTTAATCAGTTCGTCCAACACAGGGTTAGCGAAATACTGGATAGCACTATGGAATCACAATGCACACTGGGCCAGGAACAGAAATTAGCAAGACAAAACCTCTAGCACATTGGGGTTACGTCTTATCAAAATGGTGTCTTCGGCAAAGTTGTTGGGTTTTATCTGCGCCTCAAATTGCGCTTGGAATTTTGTTCGCAAAACCACCGCATAGGTGGCGCTGCGGTGCTAACTTTTTTATTTTACATCCTAGAGCTTTGGCGTCTTCGGCAAAGTTGTAGAACAGGCAAAAATATGAATAGTTGTCGCAGACACCAAAACTGTAGCTCTTAAAATAACAAAGTTACATTGAATTTTATAAACGAACGACCTAAATTTTCGGTTTTATGTCATTCTCTTGTTTTCAGCCTACATGTTGCCATGGCAACAGAAAACAACAATCGCAGTAGTCGAACAAGATCGTACATTTGAAATTGTATTTCACTCTTGCAACAATCATGCGATTTAAGGAATAATCTATACATTTGAATTACTAGTAGAAATTCCTATTTGATGTATATGGTTATATCGCTAGCTGTCGATTTGCATTTTCCTGATTTTGCCCGAATCAAACGCATTTTTCGTAGGTGAATTCACTTCTAGTATCTTTTATACTTTTGTTTCATGCATTTTAACATCAAATCATAAACAATATCAACAGCAAAACTGAAGAATTTATCAGATAAAAGTTAACAAATTATCCATTCACGGCCTTTATGGGTTGTGAAGATAGCGCACAAAAGGTATATTATTTTAATTCACTAATATATTTATTATATTAAGTATGATTGAAGTAAGCAGCATTAGCATGCGGAACATTGCGGGATTTTTGTTGAACATAAAACTGTCGATGAAGTAGGTGGAATCTTATATGAAAATTAAAATCAATTGCCCCGATGGTGAAATGTTTTAAAAGATACTTATGAAATATCTCAGCAAACGCATTACGCTTGATATAACAATTAGGGTGTAAGTGTCGTAAGTAATCTCACACATCCAAATTCATCATAATTGAAAACAAGCGATTACGGCACCGTTTGATTCCGTTCTTTTTTGTTTTTTTTTTGTGTGCTCACTTCTAATAAAAATACAAAAATAAGAAACAAAACAAACAACGCTTCAAACCCGTGATCTTCGTAAGATGAAAATGGGAGCCATATGCTTAAAAAGGGTACGAATACTCTATTAGTGAAATAAAAAAAATCTACCTTTAGCCATTCTGCTATTTTGAAATCACACAAAAATTGTAAAATTAATAATTCGGAAACTTTTCTCTGACAAATCTTTTAGATTTTCTGTTGCAGTTGATATTGTTTCAGATTTGACGTGAAAACGGATAAACCAAAGGTAAAGTTGGGACTCATATAAGACGCTGTCAACCACTTTACGCCAACCACAATATCTCAGCTACCTTATATCCGATTCATTTTATTTTTTTTTTAATTCGTTTGGGCTCAAATTAGGCTCCTCTTTAGACTTAACAAATACTGAAAATAAACTTATTTGGTGGACGTAAAGTGAGTGGCAGCGTCTTGTAGCAGTCCCGAATGTTTAAAATGATTCAAGAAGTGAATTTACTCACCTATATGTGTTTCATTCAGGCAAAATCAGGAAGGTGCATATTACGCTATATCACTCATATACACTAAAACAGGAATTTCTTATACTAATACCTAGACAAATATATGTATTATTCCTCATAACGCATGATTGTTGCAAGAGTGAAATACAATTTCAAATGTACGATCTTGTTCGACTACTGCGATTATTGTTTTCTGTTGCCATGGCAACATGTAGGCTGAAAAACAAGAGAATAACATTGTTTGGGTACTGAGCACTATTGGTGCACCCCTCGAACCGCAACATAGTTTGGAGCGAGAACAGGTTCTATGTGTTGGTGCATGGATTGACGAACCATTGGATCATGCACTCACACTCACCCATCGGATGTAGGAAAACCGGAGCAAAACAAATTACCGAGGAGAGAAGAGCCGAATTTTAAACCCGAATAGATGACGTCATCGATTACGTCGTGTACCCGACCAATTATTTTAGGATTAAAGTTAGTGTTAATTGTAATTGCCCAAGAAACCGCACGGATTGAATTATGGAAGATTGACCCAATATATGTAGCTTCAATGTTTAAATAAATGTAGTTTGAGTGTGAAAATAAAGGTTCAGTTGTTAAAGTGATGTAATGTATTATTGTCAATAAATTGTGAATGCTGTAACAAGGAGTTTAAATTGGAAAATCCCGGAGAAATTCCGCCAAGGAGCTAAGGAAGCCAACACCTCCCCAAGGAAACGATTGTGTCCCCACCAACCCAACCCAGGAATCACTATCGTCGACCCAACACAAATACAGTCCACGTCAGAAGGCAGGTAAGGACCAGCCCCCAAAACATTGGTCCTTCGAGCCGGATCTAGGAATCCCGGAACACCAAATCACCATTGCACTCTTCCAACGGGGAATCGCCAAACTTCGCCATCGCAGAACAGCACCAAAGGACAAAGACCGCACTCACCGTTTTGAAGGAGACGAAAATTGCGCGAAACAGCCACCATACATTCCACATAACAGCTGCACCATCCGATTCCAATTGGAACCGCTCATCTACGATCATCTGTTGTGATATTTACACCGAGGAAATCACTATACCAGGCATATTGCCTTGGTTCGTCCAGGTAATTAATAATTGAACTTCATAGTATATGTCCTGCCGTGGCGGACAATCTTCGGAATCTACATCACTTTCTTTTCCACTACGGTACACATCGCTATACTGCCGGCGGACTACGATACGATACGTGTGTGAGCTGTGATCAAAACAAACACGGCGATAACGGTTCACACGTTCATTCACACGATCTTCGAGCGTCATCGAACCGAACGTATTTAATAAACCTAATTGAGTGTGATTCACCCGACGTTTTGTCGCACTTTCATCACTTTCAACCGGGATTCGGACTGACTTTCCTGCACCACATCACCAACCGAAATCAGAGTTCGTTGCTATTCCGGCGTCCCAAAGTAAGGCACGACACACCGTGGAAGGGAAAAATAACACCACCGAACCGACGATCTACCAAACCGATACTACCGTTTTCGGCTGAACCGACTGAGCTCACGACGACGACTACTGGAGAGAAATTACGACGAAAGCATTTCACACTGCGCTCGACTGAGACCATTGGTGACGGCGAACAACTTGTTTCCACAGGTCAGTGTTTATTGTACTACACCAATGTATATGTCTTGTCGAAGCGGGAGTCGATAGATAACTACATAAAAATTTCTTCTCTCGTGACTGTGGATGTGTTCAACATATTTTCGTGGAGCATAATCAAGGGGCCCGCAAACGCGTTTTTGGCGATTAATGCTTCCACTATTTCGGAAAACAGAGGTGAACCGTGACATTCCGGCACACTGTTCCTTGGATATTCTTAGTGCAGATACTGGTTTCTCAGGTTAGTTGGAACAGTATATGCCTAGCCGAAGTTGGACCCCACAGCATATTACATAAACATTTTACCTTTCGTGTGACCATTGGACGATTGAGGGATCTGTCAAATTATATTGGATAACCAACCGATTTGGACCTGCTTAAGGTGCATACCTGTAGAGAAGGCGGAAATTCCTGTTTTTCCAGGTAAATATAGAACAGCTCTACAGTGTATGTCTAGCCGAAGCCAAGGATCAGCAGATTACTACATCTACTTCTTTTGTATTTCAAAAACATTGTCCAAACGCGAGTTGTGAATATGCCGGCGACGACATCCACCATTCGTAAGGCTCCAAGCATGCGGACCCTGAAGACGACGTTGCGGTCGTTGATCAGCATGTTTCAAGATATTTGTGGGTTTGTTGATAAGTTGAGTGAAGTGACTAGTGCAAATCAGGTAATGGTGCGACTTGAGAAGCTCGACGAATTATGGGAGAAAGTGAACGACGTTCTCCTGGAAATCGAGACCCATAAAGATTTCACGGAGGAGGATGAGAGCTGCATCAAGCAACGTTCGGAGTTCGGCAGCAAGTATTATGACATGAAGTCGATGCTTTTGGACAAGGTTAAAGACTTGGAGGAACCGCAGAATCTAAGTCAATCTACCCGTAGTCTGGACACAACACAGCAACCGACAATTGAGCACGTGCGACTGCCGCAAATCAAGCTGCAGACGTTCGACGGCAACATAGACGAGTGGTTGAGCTTCCGTGACCTGTATACGTCGCTCATACACTGGAAAACGGACCTACCAGATGTGGAAAAATTCCATTACCTGAAAGGGTGTCTAGCAGGTGAGGCGAAAGCTCTAGTTGATCCACTAGCAATCACGAGGGCGAACTATCAGATCGCTTGGGATACCTTAATCAGACGCTACAATGACAGCAAACAGCTAAAGCGGAGACAAGTGCAGGCGTTATTCAAACTTCCGAAGCTGGCTAAGGAGTCGGCTGTCGAGTTGCAGTCCCTGCTGGAAGGGTTTGAAAGAACAATCCAAACGTTGGATCAACTTGTTCAGCCTGCCGAGTATAAAGACTTGCTGCTTCTGGATATTTTGTGTTCTCGTCTAGACCCGGCGACGAGAAGAAGTTGGGAGGAGTTTTCGTCGACGAAGGAAAAAGATACCATTAAGGAGCTGACTGAATTCCTACAACGTAAGGTCAAGATACTGGGATCTCTACCAACAAAAACGTCCGAATTGAGGTCGGAGACTCTGCAACCGAAGAAAAACCCACCGAATCTCTATTCCAGCTATAGCACAGCTCAGTCAATAAGTGGACACTGTGTAGCTTGCTCCGAAAACCATCTCCTTTACCAATGTCCGGCTTTCCAACGGATGTCCATAGCTGACCGAGACCAGATTTTGCGGAATAATGCTCTCTGCAGGAATTGCTTCAAGCGCGGACACCGAGCTATAGATTGTCCCTCCCGGTTTGTGTGTCGAAACTGCAAGGGAAAACACCACACCCTGGTTTGTTTTCGACCAACATCAAACGAAGATAGAGATGAATCTTCAGTTGCGCGAACTTCTGCCGCAGGCAGTAGTATCCAATCACCAGAAGAACCCCAAGAATCATCCAGCCTGGTATCGTCTAATGTCTCCGGCAACCGTATGTCGTCGGTGCTCCTAGCAACTGCGATTGTTCTAGTGGAAGATGAGGACGGAAACCGTGTTCCAGCCAGAGCGCTCCTAGACTCCGGATCAGAGTGCAACTTTATGACGGAGAACTTGTCCCAGCAGTTGAAGGTTCAACGGCAGCGATCGGATATTTCGGTGTTTGGAATCGGGCAAGCCAGCATGAAGGTGAAGCAGAAGGTCATAGTTACAATCACATCGAGAGTTTCAGGGTTCTCTCGGAGGATGGAATTCCTGTTATTGCCCAAGGTGACAGCAAATCTTCCAATAGTCAACGTGGATATGGCAGGATGGGAGGTCCCAGCTGGTGTGGAATTGGCAGACCCAGCATTTTTCACATCCAAGACTATCGATCTGGTACTCGGAATTCAACATTTTTTCGCATTCTTCAACACCGGAAATCAAGTCCTACTTGGAGGTGGTCTCCCCTCTCTAAACGAATCAGTGTTTGGTTGGGTTGTATCTGGATGCATAGACAAACCAAACAACAATCATCACATAACATGTAATATGGCAATTGGTTTGGAAGAGCTGCTGACCCGTTTTTGGTCTTGCGAGGAGATTGGGTTCTCCAATAATTATTCTCCGGATGAAGCACGCTGTGAGGAGCAGTACGTTCAATCGGTACAAAGGGGTTCGGATGGTCGATACACAGTCGCTCTCCCTAAGGATGAAACCGTATTTGGAAGGCTGGGCGAGTCAAGGGGCATCGCTTATCGGCGGTTTCTAAGCCTCGAACGTAGATTGCAGAAGGATTCAGATCTACGTGACCAATATCACCAATTCATGGAGGAATACCTAGAACTAGGCCATATGCGGAAGGTGGTTCCGAATGAGCACAACCATGTTCGTTGCTACCTACCCCATCATCCTGTGGTCAAAGAAGAAAGCACCACAACGAAGGTACGAGTGGTGTTTGACGCGTCGTGTAAAACATCTACAGGGACGTCACTCAATGATACGTTGTTGGCCGGACCGGTCATACAGGACGATCTCCGGTCCATAATTTTACGAAGCCGAACGAGACAGATCATGGTGATTGCAGACGTCGAAAAGATGTTCCGGCAAATCGGGATTAGTGAGGAAGACGCGCCGCTTCAAAGTATCCTTTGGCGAACGGATCCCAATGCAGAAGTCTCAACGTACGAATTAACAACGGTCACGTACGGCACGAAGCCAGCTCCATTCCTTGCTACCAGGACACTGAAGCAGCTTGCTATGGATGAGCAAGTTAATTACCCAACAGCAGCGCAAACTGCAACGGAAGACGTCTACATGGATGACGTTTTAGGTGGAGCGGACGATCCAGAAGCAGCTTTGGAGCTGCGCACCCAATTGGATGAGATGACGCAAAAGGGCGGATTTCGGCTCAGGAAATGGGCTTCCAACTGCCCTCTGGTATTGCGGGGCATACCAGAGAACGATTTGGCAATCGTGAGGAAGGAAGGAGTTCAACTAGATCCTGACCCAGCAGTGAAGACCTTGGGACTAGTGTGGCATCCGACTGCAGATGTTTTGAAATTTCGATTCAAGATTCCTGAAATTTCCTCGTTGGAAATATTGTCAAAGCGACGAGTTTTATCGATCATTGCGACACTGTTTGACCCTTTAGGTTTGATCGGACCGGTCATCACGACAGCAAAGGTGTTTATGCAGCTACTATGGTGCCTAGAGGACGAGAAGGGTGAGAAGTTGGATTGGGATCACTCTCTACCTTCGGTAGTTGATAACGAATGGCGAAGTTTCCATGCACAACTACCACAGCTAAACAACCTAACGATTGAACGTTGTGTGATCAAACCAAGGACGGCCACCGTAGAACTTCATCTTTTTTCCGACGCCTCAATACAAGCATACGGCGCCTGTGCATATGTGAGAAGTGTGGATTCATCTGGCTCCGTCGGTGTGGTTCTGCTCACATCCAAATCAAAGGTTGCCCCCCTGAAGTGTCAATCAATTCCCAGATTGGAATTGTGTGGTGCATTGATGGCAGCACAACTTTCGGAAAAGGTTCTGGAGGCGATCAAAATGAGCGTGGAAGTAATTTTGTGGACAGATTCCACCTGCGTACTACAATGGATTAAAGCTATACCCTCAACATGGACGACCTTCGTAGCAAACCGTGTTTCGAAAATTCAAGGATTGACGGAGAACCGAACTTGGCGTCACGTTCCAGGATACCAAAACCCCGCTGATGTCCTTTCACGTGGAGTGAAACCTGATCAAATCCAAGGTTGCAGTTTGTGGTGGGAAGGCCCATCTTGGCTCCGAAATGGTCATGAATCCTGGCCAACACAATCAGTCAATCCAATAATAGAAGATGTGGAGAAGGAAGGACGCCGAACAACTGCACACAGTTCTAACCAACAAGAAGAATTCAGCAGCTGGTATGTGCAGAGGTTTTCAAACTTCGTTGATATGGTGAGACGTACGGCATATTGGTTGCGGCTGATGGATATTTTGAGGAAGATTGAGCCTAGCAAACGACAGTACGGCGTACTTCGAACGGCAGAATTACGTGAAGCTGAACAGGTGATCATTCGACGCGTACAACAGGATGTGTTCAAGGAAGAATGGAAGGTACTTTCAGCAGGCGGTACGGTAGCAAGAAGCTCGCCGTTACGATGGTTTCATCCAAAATTTGCGCAGGACAATCTAATTCGAGTTGGCGGGCGATTGGGATATTCATCCGAGAACGAAGACACCAAACATCCAATCGTACTACCAGCAAGGCATCCGTTCACCAGAAAACTTTTGGAGTATTATCACCATAAACTTCTCCACGCAGGACCTCAACTATTGTTGGGTACCGTAAGGCTGCAGTATTGGCCACTGGGCGGCCGCAACGTAGCAAGAGAGATAGTGCATCAATGCAATCGATGTTTCAAGGTAAAACCGAAAACTGTACAGCAATTCATGGGAGAACTGCCGGCAGCTCGTGTAACAATATCCCGTCCCTTCTCAAGTACTGGTATTGATTATTTTGGACCACTGTATGTTCGCCCGGCTCCTCGCCGTACCGCTGTGAAGGCATACGCGGCATTATTCGTGTGCATGTGTACTAAGGCTGTTCACCTAGAGTTGGTTACAGATTTATCGACTGATCGCTTTCTTCAGGCATTACGTAGATTCACTGGGAGACGTGGGAAGTGTACTGACATTTATTCGGACAATGGGACCAACTTTGTCGGCGCCCGTAACCAACTGAAGCAACTGTTCGAACTACTCAAAGACAAGAAGCATCATGAGAAGGTTGCGAAGGAATGTACTAAAGAAGGAATACAATGGCACTTCAACCCTCCAAGTGCCCCTCATTTTGGAGGCCTTTGGGAGGCTGCTGTGAGATCGGCCAAGCATCACTTACTGCGTGTCCTTGGCGATCAGGTGTTGTCATTTGAAGACATGTCAACATTACTGGTACAGGTCGAAGCATGTTTGAACTCTAGACCATTGACAGCAATGTCGGATGATCCACACGATCTAGAGCCCTTAACTCCTGGACACTTCTTGACCGGAGCATCATTACAGCAACTCCCAGACCCGGATTTCACTTCGATTCCCTTGAACAGATTGTCTCAGTGGCAAGTAGTGCAGAAGAAGTTGCAAGAATTCTGGAAAAGATGGCGAATGGAGTATTTGTCACAACTACAAGGCAGGACGAAGCGTTGGCGTCCAGCAATTCCAATAACGGTTGGCCAGCTAGTCGTGATTCGGGACGATAACTTACCCCCTATCCGGTGGAAAATGGGAAGGATTGAGGAAATATATCCTGGAGGAGACGGAGTGGTGAGAGTTGTGACAGTGAAAACAGCAACAGGAGTCTTGGAGAGAGCCGTTGAAAAAATATGTATTTTGCCAGCATCTGTTCATGAAACTGAAACCAGGAACCAATAGTTGACAATGTTCGAACCGTCCACCATAGCACGAGAGGTTTTCTTTTCTTTCAGAAATTCAGTAATTTCAGGGTGGGCCAGAATGTTTGGGTACTGAGCACTATTGGTGCACCCCTCGAACCGCAACATAGTTTGGAGCGAGAACAGGTTCTATGTGTTGGTGCATGGATTGACGAACCATTGGATCATGCACTCACACTCACCCATCGGATGTAGGAAAACCGGAGCAAAACAAATTACCGAGGAGAGAAGAGCCGAATTTTAAACCCGAATAGATGACGTCATCGATTACGTCGTGTACCCGACCAATTATTTTAGGATTAAAGTTAGTGTTAATTGTAATTGCCCAAGAAACCGCACGGATTGAATTATGGAAGATTGACCCAATATATGTAGCTTCAATGTTTAAATAAATGTAGTTTGAGTGTGAAAATAAAGGTTCAGTTGTTAAAGTGATGTAATGTATTATTGTCAATAAATTGTGAATGCTGTAACAAGGAGTTTAAATTGGAAAATCCCGGAGAAATTCCGCCAAGGAGCTAAGGAAGCCAACACCTCCCCAAGGAAACGATTGTGTCCCCACCAACCCAACCCAGGAATCACTATCGTCGACCCAACACAAATACAGTCCACGTCAGAAGGCAGGTAAGGACCAGCCCCCAAAACAAACATAAAACCAGAAAATTTAAGTTGTTCGTTTATAAAATTCAATGTAACTTTGTTATTTTAAGAGCTACAGTTTTGGTGTCTGCGACAACTTTTCATATTTTTGCCTGTTCTACAACTTTGCCGAAGACACCAAAGCTCTAGGATGTAAAATAAAAAAGTTAGCACCGCAGCGCCACCTATGCGGCGGTTTTGCAAACTAAATTCCAAGCGCAATTTGAGGCGCAGATAAAACCCAACAACTTTGCCGAAGACATCAACTTGATAGGACGTAACCCCAATGTTCTAGAGGTTTTGTCTTGCTAATCTCTGTTCCTGGCCCAGTGTGCAATGGCGTTACATTAATACGGTAGCTAATCCAGCCGATGAAGGGACTAAAACCACTCACGCAAAGACCATGTGGATTGACGGTCCTTCTTTCTTGAAGGAAGACGAAGATAATTGGCCGGCTAATTACATTGGGAAAGCTATTTATGATCCAGAACTAGGAAAAGAAGAATTGCGTCCGGTACACGCAATGAAACATGTTGATCGACCCAAGTTGGATATAATTAATGTCGAATGGTGCTCCGATTGGACTCGGCTGAAAAGAGCTGTATGCATAGCAATGAAATATACCGACTGGCTCAAATCGAAAGCATTCAACTCAAACTTCAGCAAAGAAATAACCGCCACCGACATGGAGAACGCTGAAACCATATTGATTACAAAGGCACAATGGGAAACCTTCCCCGACGAAATGACTGAGTTAAGCCTAAAACAAACGGTTGACAAGTCGAGTCGTAAACTTACACCCTTTTTGGATCAAGATGGTACTATGAAATCTGAAACACGTTACGAAAATGAGAAATGCGTACCGTATGGAGCTAGATACCCATACATACTTCCAGCTAAACATCACATCTCAAACTTGATACTAAAATGGTACCACGAAGAATTTAAGCACAAGAAGTTCAAGACAGCCATTGCGGCAGTCCAACAAAAGTACCACATCGTTAACATAGATGCGGGGATGAAAAAAATAAAAAATCGATGTCAACATTGCAAAAATGACAATGTTAAGATAAACACACCGAAGATGGCTCCATTGCCCGAGTGTCGATTACAACCCCACGTAAAACCATTCACTCACACCGGTGTGGACTACTTCGGTCCATACAACGTGTCGATTGGGCGTCGAACAGAAAAGCGTTGGGGTGCACTGTTCACGTGCATGACAACACGAGCAGTTTATTTAGAGTTAGCGCATGATCTGAGCGCTGATGCATTCTTTCTATGTCTAAATTCAGTACAGAATAGACGAGGAAGAATAAAATTCTTATACAGCGACAACGGCACGAATTTTGTAGGGGCTGACAACGAATTAAAAAAACTTAAGCACAGACTTGCATCGAAGGGAATAGAATGGCACTTCAACCCCCCAGCAGCACCACACTTTGGCGGTGCATGGGAACGATTGGTCCAAGAAGTGAAGAGTCTCTTACCCAATCAGCCAATGCCAGAACATACGTTCCGATCTCTACTAACCGAAATTGAAAATATAATAAATAGTAGACCACTTACTTCGATATCACTGGACGCAACAGATGACGAGCCTCTCACGCCAAACCACTTCCTAATAGGATGTTCAGGAGGAGCAGAACCATCACTGAATGATGTTTCAAAAGCCGAAGCATCTAGATCGCAATGGAAAAAGGCGCAACTGATGGCAAAAACCTACTGGGATCGCTGGTTACACGAATATCTGCCTACGCAGGCAAAAAGGACAAAATGGTCCGAAGCAATAAAAAACGTACAAGAAGGAGATGTCGTAATGGTCGCCGACGACGACCAAAAAGCCAGATGGAAAAAGGGTATAATAACAAAGACACATAAATCAAAGGATGGCCAGGTCAGATCGGCCGTCGTAAAAACAACATCCGGAGAGTATACCCGTCCTGTAATAAAACTAGCCGTTATGGATGTTAGGGCACCGGAAATTCCCGCCACAGAAGAAAATCCCAGAATAGAAAACACCAAGGAAAATACGGCAATAAAACGGAGTTCTAACCAACCCGTAGATGAAGCCTGTACTTCGAAACAAAGAAAATTTATGGGAAGAACATCCGAGAACATACTGAAAGGGTACGAATTCGGCAAGAAAAAAACCATAGATGTCGACAAAGTTAAAGAAATAGCAGCAGAAATAGCAAAGCCAAAGATAAAAAAGGCGAAGACACGAGTAAGACCCGTCACTTGGATGAACTGGATGGTTATATTGTACCTGGCATGTGCGATATTCGGAACCGCAATGTCTTTTGAAGGCTCGGGATTAATCGCCTACGATTGCGGCAATCCTGAGGTGAACCTTACAAGTTACTCCTTATTAGATGTGGCATCCTGTATCCCTCCATTAAACAATTTAACGACGAATGAAGCACACATTCAAGTACTACAAAGAAACGCCAAAAGCGACATAAGAGCTTTCCAATGCAAAGCGATAATAAAACGAACTATTAAACACTGTGGTATGCATTCTCATACCTCCGAATACGAAAGGAGTTACGAGTATATAGTAAAAGAATTCACTTCCGACGAATGTCGATACTCTCAACAGTTGGGTATAGTAAAATTAACATACGATATTCAACTACGCGAGCTCAAACGCAATGCAACCACTCGCGGGGAAACCCTTTTAGTCGGATCCGTGTGGGGTAGCAATTGCAAAGGAGGGACGTACAGAACGCCGATATATACCTGGGTTGATGCTTTGGTATATTACGAGTATGCAGTAACTCTACATGATTACGTTGCTACCGTAGATTACGAAAACGATGCAATACATTTAAGAAACGGACTGACCTGTGTATATTCACATGGAAGATGTCTTGACTCTGAAGATGGATATATTACTTGGGACATGGCATCAAACAATAAATGTGAAGAGACGGAGTATGAAGTGATCTACGAAGGCACCGTAAACAAAACCATGAATGAAAACAAGAATAAACAAATTGAAAAAGCCAATGTTGTTTATAGCACAGTTTCAAACACACATCTGTTTTCAATAAGGGCAAAAGAACAAACAAAAATCTGGAGCAACATTTGAAAAGGGCCCAAGAGGTCTTGTGTCTTTTTTCTAAAACGCTCCGTAGGGCATAACAGCAGCCCGCCCACGCAAACGAACACCGTTATCCGAAAGATCGATGTTTGCTCTATCTGATAACGGTCTTAGTTTTTGAGAATAAGCTGAGGGGGGCTCAGGAGCGACGTGTGAAGTCATTGTTTACCAATGCTTGTATGCCCTTTTCAAATGTTGCTCCAGAAATATGCGGCCACATAGGTTTTACAACCGACCACCCGCGCATACTCATAGTCGAGGTGATAGGCTTCAATTCCCCTTTCCGAAGGAAGGCAGCAACAGGAAAAAATTTCGATTTGTTTACCTATTTCAACTCGAAGATAACCTTAGTTGAAAATTATATTGGACAAAGCATGACAGAGCTTTATAACACTGTTATGACGGAAATGTGCAAGGTGGATAAGGCGCTAATGGAGACTAAACTCACATTAGCACGCCTTAACCCAACCGAATTTGTAACTAGCATCATTAAAAGATCGGGATATACTGCCGTAGTAGCAGGAGAAGTATTGCACATCTTGGAGTGCAAACCAGTTTACGTAACACCTCGATCTGATGATACTTGTTATCAAGAAATACCTGTAAATTATAACAACCAAACTATGTTCATTGCCCCAGTAACTCATATTTTACAAAAAAAGAGGTACACAAATTGATTGCACACCGCTTTTGCCAGCCAAATTCCAAATAGGTGGAAGATGGTACACAACCGACGGTCGTATCCGAGAAGCCATCTCACCGTTAAAACTCACAACCGATTTATTAACAACTTGGTCATATACATATCTACCTAACTTAATGCAAAGCGGAGTATATGACTCTGATAGCGTAGAGAAAATGAGAAATATGATTTACGAGCAAGGAGATAGGCGAGTTGCATCGAATGTGTTGCACAAAATATTACTTGGACAACAACCTGAATTTCAAGGCTTCCGTTTCGAAGCACTGGTTTCAAAGAAAGTAATCGAAAACATAATTGAAAAATATTGGAATGAGCTGATGTCGTGGTCAACCCGCTTAGGCAATATTACCTCAACATTCATAGGATTGTACATGATTGGTAGACTCATTAAATTTCTGATTGATACCATAATGCATGGACGCATATTGTACGACATATACGGTCTAGGATGGCAACTACTTGCGTCATTCTGGGATTCTTTGACTAACTTTCTGTCCCACAGAAACGCTATGAAAAGAACAGCCGGACAAGAAAATAATTTACAATCCAAAGAACAAGATGATGAAGTACTTCAAGTAGACGAAGAAGAAATTTATATTCAAATCGCACGTCCACACCCAACTCCATACTCGCGGACTAATACCCAGGTATGAGTAAATCTAGAACGATTTACGGGCTCCGGAATATCGCCGCGAGTAATCAACAAAAATAAAAACCAGCCATAGAAACCAATTTCCCGACGGTCCATCGAAGCATGGTCGATGTCGATACCAAAATGAGAAAATGAAATAAAAAGCAGAGCGCAAAATAAGGACCTCCGATTACATAACTTTATTGCACCACTTGAAATAGGACTAAGCATGCATATGCAGATGCACTCGAGCTAAGAAAAACACGCCCACATGTGGCTTAGGAATAGCAGATAGCTTAAGATTTCATCTCTTTTCACCCCGTGTGCTAGATAGGAACTAGATTAAAAACCGTACAAATGTTTCACAATTCTATACTTTAAACCACGCCTTAACTAATAAGCCTCTTCGGTTCTGAAGTTAGAAAACACGAAAACAGATATAAAAATATCGAAAATCCCAGGTTCGAGAGGGACATAGCACATAACGGCACCAACATTTCAAAAGGGCGTAACTGCATTTGAATGTAATTCCTTCTTTCAAAGCTGTAGGTCGTACCACAGAGAACAGACGTCTATCTTCTCTTTCTGCCTTGTGTAAAACTTTGTAACGGTCATATCAGAGTATGTGGTTATGCTCCCGTTGCGCGGCGCTAGCGTCCCATCACTTGCATTGTTATGTTGTCATATTTGTTTCCAGTGCTCGCCGTTTTTGGCCGTTTGGCGCTCGTGTCGCTTTGTGGGCTAGTGTATTTTAACGATGAACACTGCCATCGTGGGGTCAAATCGACTTTATATGTGGGGCAGTCTGCGTTGGTGGCGTTGAGGTACACTTAAATCCTTTACACACGATTTCGACGCATTTTTGTTCGAGCTTAAACGTCTGTTCTCTGTGGTCGTACTGCCTCCCTTACACTCAAACCACCGTGATTGTCGGAAGGAGGAGAGTTTTTCCCATCTGGTACTTGTTGTGAAATACATGGAAAGCATAATACATGATCCACAGCTTTAAAAGAAGGTGATGACTCGAAAAGCAGTTACGCCCTTTTGAAATGTTGGTATCGATAAGAGGAAATAAATAAAATATCAACCTATTCAGCGACAAACAAGTCCAAGCCCATTTTTCTATTAGATTTATGACATATTTTGTAAATCCCAGGTCCTGAAAGGGATATGAAAATTCCGTTTTTGACATCTTGTAAACCTAACTACTAAACATCAATAATGTAACACGTAGGATTAAGATACAAACTGTAAGAATTGTAAATAAAGTTGAAGTTCAAAGATCATTCCAAAGTGTTCTCACTAATCCGAAACCGGATAAGGTTATTTTTGAAACAGTTTCTCACCGAGTGAAAACTTCTCTCCCTAACCGGAGAAAAAAGTAGCTTGAAGAAACTTCCCAATCAGTAGTGAAAACGGTCTCCCTAACCGGAGAACAAAGTAGCTTCTGGTTGCAAAGGTCGAAAGCCCTGGCGAACAAGATCTCCCTAACCGGAGACCAAAGTAGCTACTGGCGGCGACACTTACTTTGAAATGGGGACCAGACCATGTTACAATATTCCAGAATAGGAAGCAATCAGTGAAGTACTAGATTGAAAGTAGTGAGCTGGATTTTTGTATGGTGAGATGATCAATAGGAGGCAATCAGTGAAGTACTAGATTGAAAGTAGTGAGCTGGATTTTTGTATGGTGAAATGATCGATTCTCCATTTCTGCAATGAAACGGTGCAAACAGCGTGGGTTATATGATTTCTTGACTAATTTGATGCTGGTTGAGCAAAAGTTTGGGTAACTGTGTTGTTGAAGTTGCAAGAAATAAATAATACAACAACACAATTACCCAAACTTTTGCTCAACCAGCATCAAATTAGTCAAGAAATCATATAACCTACGCTGTTTGCATCTTTTCATTGCAGAAATGGAGAATCGATCATCTCACCATACAAAAATCCAGCTCACTACTTTCAATCTAGTACTTCACTGATTGCCTCCTATTCTCCGTTTCTGCAATGAAATGGTGCAAACAGCTTGGGTTATATGATTTCTTGCCTAATTTGATGCTGTTTGAGCAAAAGTTTGGGTAACTGTGTTGTTGTATTATTTATTTTTTGCAACTTCAACAACATAGTTACCCAAAGTTTTGCTCAAACAGCATCAAATTAGCCAATAAATCATATAACCCACGCTGTTTGCAGCATTTAATTGCAGAAACGGAGAATTAATCATCTCACCATACAAAAATCCAGCTCACTACTTTCAATCTAGTACTTCACTGATTGCTTCCTATTGACCTAACATAGGCAACATATAATGTTTTTATTGTGTAGGGGTCGTCGAAATTAAAGCTAAAACGTTTTATGAAGCCAAGCATATTATTTTTCCTATGTATAATGGTATTGTAGTGGTCATTGAAATTAAGTTTAGAATCTAAGATTACTCCTAAATCCCTAACTCTACTACATTTTTCCACATTCTGATCTCTTAGGGAAATTGATATGTTTGATGTGATTCGTTTTCTGCTGAATGATATTGAATTACACTTTTTGATGTTTAATTGTAGTAGGGTTTTCTAACACAATGTGTGGAATATGCGAATTTCATTCTGAAATATGTTGATGTTTTCTTGATTTCTTATTTCGATAAATAGTTTCATATCATCGGCCTAAATGGACATAAATGGGCAATGTCCATGATAAGAGCTTAACAATCAATAGTGCCCGAAAACAGAGTGAGCAAAACTAAAAGTGACTAAACTATATAATTAAATTTTAAAATATTGACCAGTTGACCAACCATATGACATGTACCGACCAATACCTTATACTGACCGTAACAGAACAACCATACCCTAAGACAAAGAACAACATCAATTTTTTTCCCTGAAGAAGACGCCGAACCCGGTTTCGAAACGTCGGACAAAATTAAATAGTTTGTTCTAATAAAACAAGACTGCAAAGCCGAAACTATCTCTGATCTCCTATCACAGTCGAACCAACATAACATTAAATTACTAATAGGAAGCAATCAGTGAAGTACTAGATTGAAAGTAGTGAGCTGGATTTTTGTATGGTGAGATGATCTATTCTCCGTTTCTGCAAAGAAATGCTGCAAACAGCGTGGGTTATATGATTTCTTGCCTAATTTGATGCTGTTTGAGCAAAAGTTTGGGTAACTGTGTTGTTGTATTATTTATTTATTACAACTTCAACAATACAGTTACCCAAAGTTTTGCTCAAACAGCATCAAATTAGGCAAGAAATCATATAACCCACGCTGTTTGCAGCATTTCTTTGCAGAAACGGAGAATTGATCATCTCACCATACAAAAATCCAGCTCACCACTTTCAATCTAGTACTTCACTGATTGCTTCCTATTTACAGATATTTACAACTGAATTTGAACCTAAGGTTAAAACTTAGATTTTGTCAGTCCCTTTTTGGAACACATTTTTTGCTCTCCTTAAAAACCTAAATAGTTTTTCAAATATGTTATCCCTCTATGTTTTGCATTTCAGCTGTAGTTTGATGATAAACATTAAAGAATTGGTTAAAGTTTGTTCGAAAGATAATGAGAGCAAAAAGTTTGTCGCAGAATAGGGCTGACTAAATCGGGTCCTTACTGTAATTAACACATTAGTAAATCATGCAAGTTGGTAAGTCGTTGTAAAAGTGATATAACTATTTCTAACTTAGAAATAATATCACAGGTTTTTGGAAGAACACGAAAGACGATTACCACTACATTCAAAACAAGTTCTGAGACCGAATTTTGTAAGTAAATTTAAATGAATACTATACTAATTACACTAAAACTAATTGGAATAAACGTTTCAGCTTAAAGCTGCTTCGCACCCATAATTTGGAGTTTGCGACCTGCTAATAGAATTCGGAATGAACCGTTTGTTTCCGTAACAAATGGGATGTGATGTTTTCTTTTACTTTTATTATTTGTTGGCGGTTTGTAAGGTACGATTCAAGCCATTTATGAAGTCGGGGCTCTATACCTATTTTTTGTAATTTGAAGAGTAGCATTGGAATATCAATGCGATCGAATGCCTTGCTAAAGTCAGTGTAAAGTGCTTCTACGGGATTGCCATTATCCATTACAGTCAATGAATAGTTAATGAATTCCAATAAATTTGTAGCGGTTGAGCACCCTTTATAGAATCCATGTTGCATGTGCGTTATTCTATTCTTACTTTGAGCAAATATATTCTTATTGATTATGGTAATTCCACGGTAATTACGTATGTCAGATGTTTTGCCAGATTTGTAAATAGGTACCAAAAAAGAGCTTTTCCATGATTTGAGGAAAATACCTGTTTCGAGAGATTTTTTAAATATCCAAAACAGTGGAGTGGTGAGCTTCATATCTAGATTCTTCAAAAATACAGGAGGAAGGCCGTCCGGTCCAGCACCTTTAGAAGCATCTAAATCAGTGGTGCTCAGGCTGGAGGATACCGCGGGCCAAATTTGCAATTCGGGATCGACCTGCGGGCCGCATAAAACATCGATGCACAAAAACAACAAAAAGAACAATTCTAAAGCATTTTTATAAAAAAAATCTGAACTGTTCAGAACTTGTGTAAGGGTCAAACTGTATAATCTATTTCCCTTCGTGGAGTTCAACTTAGGTCCATAAGTTTGGTTGAGAAAAATATTTGAGCTTCAAATTGAAATTCAAACAAACAATTTAGAAGGTGCCCCTTGAATTGCCTTGAAGCCACTTCAAGACCTTGTCAAGCAGCTTTTACAAGAATTTCTTTTGAATCGCTCCAAAAAGGTTCACTGGATTTTCTCCTGAAATTTCTTGTGAAGTTACTCCAGAAGGTTTTCGAGAAATTTCTTGAAGTTTCTTTAAGTTTTTCTAGAATTCTCTTGGAACACCTCCAAGAACTCCTCTTAGATTTGCTTTTGGAACTGCCCTGAATTTCTGAATGATCGTTTCCAAGAATTTCTCCTAGAATAGCTTCCGGATTTTTCCGAAAAGTTTCTCCGAAAGGGCACAGGAGACGCTTTATGAATGTCGCCTGAGATTTTTTTTTTCTTTAAATTCGTTCAGGAATTTCGCTAGAACAATTCAAATTAGATCCGTAAGTTTTGTTTCGAAAAATGTGTGAGTTTTATAATAACACCGCTAGCCATGATGGTCTCCAATAGCGGAAGGTCCGAAAGAGCTTGAAACTATTGAGAAATCATCATGTCTACAGGTCGTAAGCCCTGATAAAGTGTGGAACGTTTTGATGGCTGTGATCCCTGGCCATCATGTCAAAACCCAGGGATACCCAAGTGACCATACTGTTAGGGTGTAGGGGTTGCATGTGTGAGGCGCATATATTGACAGGCATTGCTATGGACCGTTAGGGCTGAGTAGGGTCGAGGAATGGATCTACGATTGCTGAATTATACTGAAAAAGTCGTGATTCAGCAGTGGTGGCACCGCTTTCCGCTTTTGTTCGGCCTTGGTGGTTTGTGTGGGGTGGTGCATGTCGGTGTGTGTGTGTTTTGTGCGTGTAGTGCTTACGGCTTCAGTAGTGTGGTTACTTGGGTAGTGTGGGATAATTGGGTTTGGGACTGAGGGGGTCGTCGTTGATAAGGCCGACATCATTGAGTGCTCAGTGTTGGCGGTTGTATTGGTGACGATTTCTTCAGCCTTAAGATCTCATTTATACCACGCACAGATTTTTGGGAAGAGGGAGTACTTTGTAATGCAAGAGAGGGATTTAAACTCTGCGTTACGGGTTGGGCGAGGTCATGCAGATAGACTCAACCCAGGTGACCGTGCGGCTCGGACAGTGATGCATGAATGAGTGCGGTGTGGGTGAGGTGCGCTACCCTGTGGGTGCAGTTGAGTCCGGGTTGGAGTGGAAAGAGACCCTTCTCTACTCTAGGTCGGTTTCGGTTGTACGGGCGTGGTAGTGTTTGTCTTATTTGTGCCGTGTTGTGCGTGATTTGCGGCTCGAGCTGCGTGGTTACTTGGGAAGTATTGTGCTCTGTAATCTAGATTTTGGTTTTAAGGTGAAGCTAAGGCTGGGCTGTGCCTCGGATTTGTTGGGCGCAGGTCGGGAGAGCTGGTGGCAGTTTGTGCTGGGGGGTTTACTCGATTGGTTATTCACTGATGGTGGCCAGTCGATCGACTTATCGGCGCTGCCTGTCATTTGGTTCTTGGGGTTTGTGCTCTCGAGGTTCGGGGCGTTGCTTCGTTGTATCTTCGCTTTAATACTAATATTCCTTGTTTGATTTAACTGACTGTTTTTTACAGGCGTTTAACTCATTCTATTTCATAGATTGCCAAATTTAAGGGTAATGGTTCAATAGGGTGTTAGCTATCAGAGTGGATTAGAACGAGTTGGCGCCTACAATACACCAACACTGACACACACACACTCCAATACTTACACGCACACATACACCTACAACTAGCTGTAAAAGACCAGTGGGCGGGACAATGGTGCCTACCCAACAGTTGTAGGTGGGGTGTTTGGCTTAGCTACATGACTTGGTCCGGCAAGCCCATAAACATCAATTGGTAGACGTATTGCCTAGTGAAAAGACAACGCAGATGGGCGAAAGCCAGGGGATGCGTTGATAATAGCAGAATAGCAGAATAGCAGAAAAATGTGTGAGTTTTATAATAGAAATTTAAACAAACAGTGAAAATTAAACAATATTGGCAACCAAGTTGAGATTTGTTGAGGATTCTATCAAAAACTTCATGCTTTGTGTTTTTATGTTCTTCGGAAAGGCGAAATGTGAAATATTTGCTCAGCGTTCCATTGATTGCGCTTAAAAGCTGCAACTAATTTTTACATGATTCAAGATTACATTTTTAACAAACTTTCATTTGATTCGTACCACTTATAAATAACTATAAGCTGGCTTCGTGACTTAGCTGAAATGCCGAAATATTACGGAGTTGCGATTTCGAATCTTACCAGAACGGATTGTTCTTTTTCTTTATTTATCATTTAATTTGTGTTCAACACTGTGAAAATTGATCAGCATTTTTTTTTGTTTGAATTCTTAATAAATTTGAAGAGTTATTTCAAATAATCGTTCAAAATTTCGATGCGTCTTAAAGTACCACGCGGGCCGCAGGATGAGCACCACCGATCTAAATTGTTAAGTGCGTTCAAGATGTCGTGTACATTGTGAGTTATATCCACAGAATAAGCATGGATATTACGATTCCTTGTCTTATTTGATGCTGTTTGAGCAAAACTTTTGATAGTTGCAAGAAAGGGAGAAAACAACAACAATGTTGCCCTAAGTTTTGCTCAAATAGCATCAAATTAGGCAAGGCATCATAATATCCACGCTTTTTGCACCATTTCATTGCAGAAACGGAGAATGGAGCACGTTCGATGTAGTACTAGATTTGAAGTAATGAGCTGAATTTTAGTATGGTGAGAAGGTAAGTTCTCCGTTTCTGCAATGAAATTATGCAAAAACGTGGGTATTATGATTCCTTGCCTAATTTGATGCTGTTTGAGCAAAACTTTGGATAACTATGTTGTTTATGTTGCAAGAAATGGAGAAAACAACAACACTGTTGCCCAAAGTTTTGCTCAAACAGCATCAAATTAGGCAAGGAATCATAATACCCACGCTTTTGCATAATTTCATTGCAGAAACGGAGAATTGACCTTCTCACCATACTAAAATTCAGCTCATTACTACAAATCTAGTACTTCGATCTGTCCTATTGTTTTAAATGCTAC
>NC_085137.1:236528975-236530631 GCF_035046485.1 Aedes albopictus
GAGACAGGAGATTTCTCTAGACACAAATACCCAACTATCTGTTCATTTCGCTTTCATTTTGGTTTCCTTTTTTTTTTTATTTATACGAATAATAATGATACAAGCTACATACCGATTCTGCACATTTCTCCTCATGCGCCCTCCTTAGTTCAGGCTGCAAAGGTACGGCACGCTGCTCAAGTTTCCGACAGCGCCAACGGCCAGCTTTCCGGAAGCCAACTTCCGAGCAGCCTGTAAATTTCAGAAGAAAAACAAACATTCTCAGATTTGGCGATATGAGCGTTTTTTTTTTTCGAAGTTCAACTTACCGCCTGCACGTCGCTGGTCGAAACCGATTCGATGGCAGCAAGGATTTCGGCCTTCTTGTAGATCTTTCCCAGCAGGGCAGCCTGCTCTCCGAGGTCGAAAGCCAAAGTGCCGTGGCTTTCCAGGTACTCGGCGATCCACGAGTAGACTCCGGCCTTTCCACGGGCGACATCAGCGTCCGACACGTTCAGCGATCGGAGGCCCTTGACACCGGCTTCGACGGCTTTGCCGACTTCCTTGGCGTTTCCGGCCACGACGAATCCGAAGAGACCGTTATCGCTGTAGCTGGAGTACAGAGCGCTGGAGGCAACACTCTCTCCAATCAGCTTGGTCAGGGCACCATTGTTGGCACCGCGCTTAGTCACTGGACCAGTTCCGGCAGCATACTGGAGAATATGGCCAGCAAGGCATTCGTTCAAGCTGTTCCATCCGGGAGCTTGCGTAGCAACGGCCACGGCAGCTCGGTTTCCTCCACGTTCGTGACGAATTTCGCTACTGTTGAAGCTATCGACCTTGCTCTCCGAGCTGCTACCGGATTCCAAATTTAGGCTCTGGGCGAATCCAACCAGGAGCTGGTGGTCAACGCCGACTCCAGCAACAGCGGCACGAGCCGCGGTGCAGTTGGCGGCCACATAATGCTGCATGGTTTCCGACGAGTGCTTGCCAGCATTGTATCCCGGGCAGAAGACCGAGTTTCCAAGTCCGCTATGGAAGGCGGCCTTATGCAGCGACTCAACGGCTTCCACTTCCGTCGGAACCCGAGCGATATCGGCCTTGACCCGTGTGGTCAAATCGGCCAATTCCCACGGCTTGAAGACCTGACCGGTGGCAGCGGCCTCCAAGAACTTTAGCCCAGTCTCCAGCTCATCCTTGGTAACGGCGACCGTGTAGGTAATGGTCTCACGATCCGAAGTAGCCGTCAACGAAGATCCGACTTGCTGCAAGTTACGAGTGATACCGAAAGTGGTGGCGGTCTTGGTGGAAAGACCAGCAGCCGCACGGAGGACATGCGAGGCCCCCAAATTGTCAGCAGTTTCGTTACGGGATCCGGCACTGAAAGAGTGAATACGGCAAATGCTAAAAAATTTCTACGGCCCATAATTTTAGAACGTCCCATGATAAATTCTCCTTTCTGATTTTAAACACCACTTCCTTGACCCACCGTAAACCCCAAACAACATACCGATAAACAATAGAGACCCGAGCGACGGCAGCACCGGATTCGGCCGAAGCGACCGTCATCTTGTTCGGCAGGTTGGTGCACTGGACATCTGCTGAGCCACGGCAGGCAGCGGCAGCCTGTGCCTGGGCAGCGAATCCACGAGCCTACAAATAAACCACAAAAACCAA
>NC_085137.1:236531131-236663581 GCF_035046485.1 Aedes albopictus
GGCAAGGAATTTCCCACACACTAAGATCAGCTCGGTATTTTTCCCATCTTTTTACTGAGTTCTCAACAGCAGATTTAACTCGGTACGCTCGGTTACTTATTTTGCGGATATTCTGTAAATGAGTTACCGAGCTCAGCTCACAAACTGTCAAAAGTTACTGAAGCACGGTAAATATCGTTACTGGTGAACGGTAAATACGATTACCGAGTGTACCGAAATAAATCTGCTGTTGAAAACTCAGTAAAAAGATGGAAAAAATACTGAACTCAGTGAAAAAATTACTGAGCTGGAACATCTGAATCTTAGTGTGCATGCATCCAGATAGGCCGAAAAATTCCTTCTGAACTGCAAACAGCGCTTATCTCGATGCATAGGTTATTCTGAAGATTTCTGGCTCGAGAAACCGTTTTTCCTCGATCGTAGTATTATGGATTAGAATGGAAATCAAAAAACTTAGCGCTTATCTCGATGCATAGGTTATTCTGAAGATTTCTGGCTCGAGAAACCGTTTTTCCTCGATCGTAGTATTATGGATTAGAATGGAAATCAAAAAACTTTTTTTGAGAAAAATATTTTTGTTAATTTTAGTTTGTTTACAATATGCATCGGAAGTGACGTATACGATAGTGCATCATTGAACGCACACAGCGCACTGCACCCGGTACTGAAAAAAAGTGTCGCTAGTCGAAAAGTGTCGCTAGTCAAATCGTCGCTATTCGGTTTGGTGCTGGCGCCATAATATTTATGCAGCTGTGAAGGAATGAAAATTCAAATGGTAGTCTGGAATCAATATCCGATGGAGTTTCACAGAAAAAAAAACTCCGATGGAATTGCTTTGGAGGAATATCCGAAGGAATTCTTTTTTATCAAATCTCCGCACACATTACACTAGGAGCGATCTCTGATTGCTTTCTCTTAAAAATATTCTGGAAAACTGATAACCTCTTCCTCCAGCACCATAATCGCCAACCTTTGCCGGGCTTCCCACGCAGTGATTTATTTGATATTTTCAATCCAGGATTCAATCCGCCACGAATTTACCGAGAAATTTGTCATGTAATTTCCAAATCATGGTATCTTGTATTGTACATTCAAATTACCGACCAAAAAAGTTATGCAGTTTGTTGACAGATTGTACTCAGCAAAATATCCGCTTCCGGAAGTTTGGATAAATACTGTTCAGCACGAGGTTCAGCATGAGATGAATAGGGTTTTTAAATTTTGAATATATTGATTTTTTTGATTTTATACGAAAGAGCACCTTTTTCTGAGCCACTATAATTTTTCAGATTTTTAGAACTTTGTTTTGGTACCTAAAACCAATTTCAAAAAGATTTTTTTTAAATCACTTTTTGACAGCTGGGCAACTGTTTGACACTCGTCATAAGGTATTCTTATGTCATCCATAAGAATTAGTTATAGCAATTTTCATAAGGTATTCCGATGAATTTCGCTAGTTTTTTTCGCTGAGTGCACGGGTACAATGTATGTGCAGTCTCGTGTGCAGTGTCTGATAAAATAGGCTCTTGGAATTATTTCAGTGTACATACTGCGTACTGCGATCGAAGAAAAAACGGTTTCTTGAGCGATTCAGGCAAGGAATTTCCCATGCATCAAGATAAATAGGCCGAGAAATTTCTTCCGATCTGCAAACAGCAAAAACACAGTAGGCAAGGGAAAGTTTGCCGGGGACAGCTAATACACTGAAAAAAATAACATAGTACTCGGAACTATCCAACCATTTTTGTTTTTACCATGCCACATTTTAGTTACCATGACTATGAATATTGTACCAAGCACCAGCATCTGGGAATGACTACTATGTTTTTATCAGCCAGCTCTATTGTCATCGTTACTATTCAAACCGTTCAATTCTACTATGTTTGCACATGTTTGTGTTGCAAATTCTACTATATCATTGTATACTATGCCTTTTTCATAGTTAACATGAACAGGCAACATTCTTGATAATTAAAATATGTCCGATGTTCACACGGTCGAGATCACGGTCAATCGTGTTTGTCTCAATATAATCTGTCCAACCCGTTTCAGTTGAAACAAAATTACGAATTATTGGTAAGTTAATCGTTTATTTTACAAAATAAGTAAATTTTCTTATTGTTGCCTGATCCACCATAGGTAAACGGAAAACATATCTGGATGTCCGGAGCCGGAGGAACGCGCGATAAATTGCAATGCCAGCATCCTGAAACTGAACGAAGTAAAATTGTCCGCATCCAATGATCCATCGTTTTGTTCGTGGGTAAGATAATCGTCGATTCTTTCATTGAGAAAGATACATTTACAAATTCACTCAACAGGCGGAAAAATATGCAGATTACAAGCCGCAGAAAATCTGGGCAACGGAAGTATGGGATCAAGATCTTCGGAGCCCACGGCATTCCGGCCAGCTTCAACGGAGTTCTGGAGGAGATGAAATCCGTGAGAATTAGCGACAGTACGACGTTGGCGTTCCCGGTTAATCGAAGGTTGCCAGTGGGTAACGTTGCAGTCACCAGAACCACATTTTTCAACACTAGCTGCATTTTTATGGGCGAGGATGCAGCATGAAATGAAAACTCTGTGTCTCGCATTATCTAATGTGTTACATTAATTAGAATTTGTTTGTTCATATAAATAAAATTCCTAAAAAGACACAAATCTCCAGATATTTCTAATTTGATTTTATTTTTTTGCAACATAAACAAAACCAAACAGATTTACTATATTACCATTACATAGTTATTGTTACCATGCATCCACGTTTTCCCCATAACCATAAAAATAGTAACCAATACCATATTACATTTTGCTGTCAAAAACATAGTAATTCGCACAATGGTATTGTAATATCAAAAATAAAACATGGTCTACCAAAATCAAGTAGTAAAGATGTTTTATTTTAACCCTATGAAATGGTACCGATTACCATGTTCCTTTTTTCAGTGTAGTAAATGTGTGATGAATTACGAAGATCTGCGGAGTGTATAGTTGATTAGAGATGAACGAGACTTTCGGTTGGATTTTTATCCAACTCCGCATTACGCACACTAAGATTCAGATGTTCCAGCTCAGTAATTTTTTCACTGAGTTCTGTATTTTTTCATCTTTTTTACTGAGTTTTCAACAGCAGATTTAGGGAAGATTCAAAAATTACGTCCATCGTTTTTCGGGATTTCTACCAAGGATCGGTATATTCGCCTCACTCCATTCATATTCACTCCTCTTTGCTGAAGCGAATCGAGAAAGATGCAACAAACGGATCGTCATGATCAAACACGCAACCCCATCACCAGTGGGAAGCGATAAGCCAGCTGCTTGACATGAATATTCGTTGCCATTCGTCGCAGTTTGGATCGCAAGCGAATGAATGAATGGCGAATGGTGAAGAATGATGGTGAGCGATCGAAGCGGCTATTATCATAAGTAAAAGAGATCTTCTGCATGTAATGCATACATTTTTACTGTATTGTTGTTGAAATGCTAGATTAGCAAAGAAAATAATTCGAAAACATCAAATATTCGTATGCACAATATCAATCGCATCACTCACGAATCGCATTCGCTTGCGATGCGAATGTTGACGAATGAGTAATTTCCAAGTGTGGCTTCCCACCGTTCGCCGGAGTTTGCTGTCGTCGCTGACAAGCATACACACGAACTAAAGCGACAACCGTTCGCTGCTGACTGTCTTCGAATGTGGAAGAAGATAAAAAGTGGAAATCAGGAACCCTGATTTCTACACACTAAGATTCTGATTTTCCAGCTCAGTAAAATTTTCGCTGAGTTCTGTAATTTTTTCATCTTTTAACTGAGTTTTCAACAGCAGATTTAACTCGGTAATCAATATTTACCGTTCATCAGTAACGATATTTACCGTTCATCTGTAATTTTTGACAGTTCATTTGCAGAACTCGTTAACTTATTTACAGAGTATTCAGCAAAAGGGATAACCGTATAAGCGGAGCACCCAGCGGAATGTGATACGCGAGAGCAAAACAAACACGTGTGTTACGGTCGAGTATAAAAGTACAGAATGAATTTTATTTGACAAGTAATACACTGTAAAGTTCAAGTACCCAAATATCTGATGGGATTTACCCAGTGAATAGTTTGTTCTTCACACCCCTCCTCAAACGAATCACGCTTCAATTCCCATGAAGGTTCGGTGCCTGGAGAATGGCACAACTGACAGACCCTTGGTGAGTATATCGGCCGCTTGATCAGCCGTCGGAATGTAGCATAAGTTCACCTTACCTTCTTGGACGCACTCCTTGATGAAATGTACACTAAGAAAAATCCGCATCTAGTTTCCATGTGCCCACACATAGAATTTTGCTATCAAGCTTTGCACTCGAAAAATAAATGCATCGCACATAAATTCAAATTACGCATTTAGAATATAAATGCTGCTGCACATATTTTCCATCCGACTATTAGATTTTATGTGCAACCTTGCGTGGAGAACGTTTATGTGCTCGCATATAGATTGTAATAATGGAGTGAGATGGATTTTTGCCAATAAATATGTGCGGATTTTTTTAAGTGTAGCTTTACCTCAGTATGCTTGAGTTTCTTGGATGAGCCGTCCGACTCGGCAATGGCGATTGTAGACTGATTGTCTTCGAAGATAACCGCAGGCTGATGGTCATGGATGCCCAATTCCGTGAATAGCTTAGAGATCCACAAAACTTCGCAAACACAGTCAGCCAGCGCATAGCACTCAGCCTCGGTCGAGGAAAGCGCCACGGTCCGCTGCTTCTTGGTGCTCCACGCTGTCGTAGCACCGTAGATCTGGATCAGGTATCCTGAGACCGAATGTCGGTCGTTCACGTCAGTGGCCCAATTTGCATCGGCAAACCCCACTATTTGGCGACCAGCAGTATCCGTTCTCCTGTAGATCAGTCCATATTCCGGTGTTCCCTTTAGATAGCGAAGCATTCTTTTTGCGTGTTGCCAATGTTCTTCTCCAGGGTTGCACTGGAACTGGCTAAAATACGAGACGGCCGCGCTCAGATCCGGGCGAGACGTCACCACCAGGTAAGTTATGCAGCCGATCAGTTCCCTATATGGTTTGTGCAAGTTCTGGTTGAGTTCCGCTTTCTTAAGCTGCAAGCCTGGCTCCATCGGGGTCGATGACGGCTTACACGACTCCATTCCGAAGCGCTTCAGCACAGAATCCACATACTTCGGCTGACTCAGCTTCATTACGCCTTTCTGTCTGTCTCTGTCGATTCGAAGTCCCAGGAACATTCGAGCTTCACCGAGGTCCTGCATCTTGAATTCCTTCCTCAGCATTCGCTTCACCGTCTTCACTTCGTCCAAGTTCTTCGCGATGATCAGGACATCGTCCACGTACAGCAACAGGTACACTGGTCCTGATTTGCCTGCCCGGACGTACAGACAGCTATCCTCCTTGCATCGGCGGAATCCGCACCGTGAAATAAATTCATTGAAGCGGTCGTTCCAGGCCTTGGACGCCTGCCTCAACCCATAAATGGATTTGTTGAGTCTGCATACTTTATCCCCCTCCTCAAATCCTTTTGGTTGACGCATATAGATGTCCTCAGTAAGGACTCCATTGAGGAAGGCGGATGTCACGTCCATTTGATGGACTTCAAGGTCGAACTGATTGGCAAGAGCAAGCATTGTACGAACGGTTGACATTTTTATGACTGGCGCATACGTTTCCGAAAAGTCGAATCCGAAACGCTGCGTGAAGCCTTTGGCGACTAAACGCGCCTTCCGCTTCTGAACAGAACCATCCGGGTCGAACTTGAGCCGGAAAACCCACTTGCAGTCAATCGGTTTTCGCCCGGCCGGCAAGTCCACCAGCTGCCAGGTGTTGTTTTCAGCCAGTGACTTCAGCTCCTCGTCTATGGCAAGCTTCCATTCAGGCCAATCTTCCAGTTTCTGCAGCTCTTCGACGGTTTCAGGAACATTTTCGACGTAGCTTTCGGCGTTCAGTGCATATGCGATGCACAGGTAATCACTCAGCTTCTCTGGGGGCTTCCGAACTCGCTCACTACGACGTAGACCTTCTTCCGCGTCGCCGTTGTTCCCCTCCTCAGCTTGATCCCGATTTTCGCCGAACAGCCTATCATCCGCTTCATCAAACACCTCATCATCGGAATCTTCATCATTGCGGGAACCAGGAACGGAGCCGCCTCCAGCGTTAGGCAATTCACGCTGGGCATCCTCACAATCAGCAACGATTCTCGAAGAAAATGGTCCAAGCAGTCGACCATGACTCACTCCGTGACCGACGTCGTTCGAACTCTCCGACTTGCATTCGATGTTCCGCTGTCGCAGGGCTGGTTCATCCACCACGACATCACGAGCGATGAAAATCCGCTTGCCGTCCCACAAACGGTACCCGCCACCGCCGTATCCAACGAAGTAGCTGATCTTGCTGCGAGAATCCAGCTTTCCTCGCTTCTCCTTCGGAATCAGGCTGTATGCCTTGCTCCCGAAAATCCGAATCCTGGATACGTCCGGCTTATGCCCGTACCATAGCTCATACGGTGTCTTATTTGTGGTTAGCGCTGCCGTAGGGCTCCGGTTGACGAGATAGACGGCCGCCAACACAGCCTCGTTCCACATATTCCGATTCAGTCCGGAATCCGCTATCATTGCTCTGGCCTTGTCGAGAATGGTGCGATTGAACCACATTGAACCGTTCACTGACCCCATTCTGCTGGGGAGTATATGGGACAGTGAACTCCACCTGAATACCCTTGCCTTTGCAGAAATCAGCAAATGCCTTGCCGACGTATTCCCCGCCGTTATCGCATCGTAAACGGCTGATGCTGGTATCGAAATGGGCTTCGACCATCGCTACGTAGGTTTTAAAGCAATCAAACACCTCATCTTTTGTGCTCAGGATGTAGACCGCACAAAAGTGAGTGAAATCATCTGTAAAGGTAACGAAATAGCGCTTACCGTTCCATGAAGCCGGGGACATCGCACCACAGACGTCGCTGTACACCAACTCGAGAGGCCGAGAGCTCCGCGGAAGTGGCATATCCTGGAAGGGTTTGCGTGTCTGCTTGCCTTCCACGCAAGGGACACACACGCCACCGCCGCCACTGTTAACAGCTTCTTTCTGCAGCGACATTCCTTTCACCATATCTTCACGGATCATCTTCAGTAAGCCACTCTTCCCAATGTGGCCGAATCTTCTGTGCCACAGCTCGGCATTTCCGACGGCCTTCTGCGACACTAGCACCTCAGAGTTCACTGGTTTCTCAATGTCAACGTTCAGTTCGTACAGTCGATCCGACCGACTGCCCGTACACACAACCTCACCATCCCGTTTGATCACCGCACTGTTCTTGGAGAAAATCACTTCCATTCCAAGCTGTCCCACGCGACGGATCGAGAAGAGGTTGTAGTTCAATCCCGGGACGAACAAGACGTTGTCGACGACGCACTTCAACCGACGTTTCCCGACGCGAGCCACGATATCCACTTTTCCCTTGTGGTGGCTGCTAAGCACTTCACCCGATGCAACCTTTATCATCACTGGTGCATCTAGCTTCTGCACGTCTCGGAGGTATTCACTCGAACAAATCATGTGGTCGGACGCGCCGGAGTCCAAAATCCACTTGAATCCACCTTCCCCACACAATTTTTCGTTTTTGTCCACACAACTACTGACGAACGTGACCTCCGTTTCACTGACGTGCGCTTTTTCCTTCTTCTCGACCTTGTTTTCCTTCTTCTTCGGCTTTACGCCATCCGAATCGCGACGATGGGGACACTCCGACCGTTTGTGCCCCACCTTCCCGCACGAAAAACACTTCAGTTTCGATTTGGCACTTTTTCCGGCGAATGCCGTTGATTCCCCACTTCCTCTAGCATCGTCACAATGTTCGCGCTTCACACTCTCACTCAGCAGACGGGCTTTGACAAAGTCAAGAGTGCACTGGTCTGCCGACAGTGTTTCCAACACGGTGACGAGTTGTCCGTACGATGGCGGCATCGTTTGTAGGAGGTAAAATACCACCAACTGTTCCTGCAGTTTGATTCCGGCTGACTCCAAGTCCCGCACCATCCGCTCGAACTGGAGCAGATGCGCCTGAAGCGGTCCGGATTCCTCAAACTTCATCGCTGACAGCTTTTTCAGGAGGTAAAACTGCCCGGAGATACCCTTCCGAGCGAACGTATTCTCGAGCGTCGTCCAGATTTGCCGCGGCGTTCGCTTGCCCTTGATGTATTCAAGTTGCGAGTCGGCAATATTCCGGACTAGCACCGACTTGCATTTTACGTCCTTCTTCTTCCTCGCCAGCAGTTTTTCCTCCTTCACGCGCTTGACGTCTGCACTGTCGGTCACCAACACCTGAATTTCGGCTACCTCCTCCGGTTCCGCACGAATGCACTCGATGAGGTCCAGCTCCTCCAGGTGAATTTCCATTCGGAAACACCAGTTGTTGAAATTGGCACCGTCGAAAAGATAAACTTTCTTTTCCTCCTCCATTTCAACGCACTGCGCACTACCGACGACGTCAACAGCAACGAGAAAAACACTCACACTCGCGACGACTTTATTACCGCACGGCCCGGGGCAACACAACTTTTTGCCATACGCTGCGGGGCAGCTTCTCTTTCCGACGACCAAAAAAAGTTTCGCGACGCGTTCCAACGTGCTCACAAAAGGGGCTCGGGCTATGCTGGGACCATAACCTATAAGCGGAGCACCCAGCGGAATGTGATACGCGAGAGCAAAACAAACACGTGTGTTACGGTCGAGTATAAAAGTACAGAATGAATTTTATTTGACAAGTAATACACTGTAAAGTTCAAGTACCCAAATATCTGATGGGATTTACCCAGTGAATAGTTTGTTCTTCACAAACCGAGCGTACCGAGTTAAATCTGCTGTTGAGAACTCAGTAAAAAGATGGGGAAAATACCGAGCTGATCTTAGTGTGTAGACCCCCCCTCCCCCCTCTGTCACGCAGTTTCCCTATACCCAATACACGTACTGTCACACTTTTCTAGACCCCCCCCCCTAAATGTTGGACGTAATTTTTGAACGTTCCCTTATCTCGGTACACTCGGTAATCGTATTTACCGTTCACCAGTTACGATTTTTACCGTGCATCAGTAATTTTTGACAGTTTATTATCTGAGCTCGGTAACTCATTCATAGGATATCCGCAAAAGAAACAACCGAGCGTACCGAGTTAAATCTGCTGTTGAGAACTCAGTAAATAAAAAGATGGGAAAAATCAAGGAAAAATATACCGTATTACCCCGCTAATACGACACCGACTGTTGTCGTATAACCGGGGTAAACTTTTAATTCGACAAACTGGTCACTCTACACCACCATGCTCATTGAAATTTGGCAACTCTATTTTTGTTGTTGTTTTGATTTCCGGATTTGTTATGAAACATAATTTTATCAAATATTGCGGTGGCGCAAATGAAAAGCTCGTTCTTTCTACGATTGTTGCCATCCTCAGTTCATTCCGGTTGGTCTCCAGACGGTTTGGGTGTTGAATAGCACCAACTCAGAACTTCCGAAATTTGCAGCTGCATAAGAGGAGTTAACTTGCTGCGGGTGCGAGTATAAGCGCAATATCAAACTGTTTTGCATTTGCAGTGTACATCGCTGTGACATTTGAACACTTTTTAATCAGACATGTGTCGTATAAGCGGGGTACGAATTAAAAAGTGTCGTATTAAAACGTGTCGAACCAGAGGGGTAAGACGGTAGCGCATTTAGGGCTTGTTCACAAATTTCATAACGCTGTAGGGGGTGGGTGGGTGTACTTCATGGTGTTACAGCTCGAACAAAAAAATTTTCTTCCCATATAAACAATGTTACGAAGGGGTGGGTGGGTGTCAAAAAAGGCAAATTTTTGCGTTATGACTTTTGTGAATGAACCCTAGTTCACCACTGGACTATCGCACTAGTTTTAACGAGTGCGAAAATGCTAATAAAAGTGCGCGATTGCATCAAATCAACTCGGTGTCTTCAGAGCCTCGTTCAGAGCACTTGTTCACCATAGATTGAAGAAATAGTGCGCCGAAGACATCAACCTGATTTGATGCAATCGCGCACTTTTATTTACGTTTTCGCACTTATGAAGTCGCAGTTCGCAGTCCAGTGGTGAACTAAATGCGGTATCCACTTATCCGCGAGCGGTAATGGCGGCGGGGGTCTGTGTCATTTGGCATAAAGTCATTTGGCATAAGGCCGTTTGGCATAAGGTCACTTGGCATAAAGCCATTTGGCATAACGGTCATTTGGCATAATGGACACTTGGCATAATAAAGAAGGGTGCATTTCGATTATGCCAAATGTCCATTATGCCAAATGACCGTTATGCCAAATGACTTTATGCCAAGTGACCTTATGCCAAATGACCTTATGCCAAATGACTTTATGCCAAATGTCCCGCTCCCTGGCGGCGGCGGGCATATCCAACCGGTTCGGATTTTGGCATTTCTTGGGGGAAAGTCAAAACAATTTCATTCTCCTCCTCACCTCTTCACCTACCGTTTGGTGGCGCCAACCGATTGCGATCCCCAAGAAACGTCAAAATTCGAATCGGTTCTTTGTGCCCTCCGCCGCCATCACCGCTCGCGAATAAGTGGATACCGAGCTTATCTTAGTGTGCGAGTACAAAAGCAAGACATTTTTCACAATTACTTCTAGTTGACCTAAATGAAAGACACCTCATCGTTTCCAAAGCGAGAACGCAACCTTTGACAGCTGTCACAGCGAAACGCACCAAACGGCTTCCATCCACTTCCGCCACAGCGACCTGTCGTCGGTGGCGTTCGGCTCTGTCTCTTTTGGATAGTAGATTCCGTACTGTGCAGTGTTCTCCCTCCGAGCTAAGGTCAAGTTTTTGACGACTTGCACGGTTTTTCGTCAGTAAAATGGCTCTCAACAAAGCTGAATTAGCCTGTGTGTACTCAGCGCTCATCCTCGTCGACGACGATGTCGCTGTTACCGTAAGTATTTGGTGAAATTCGATAAAAAAGCGACACGAAAAAACTGAGTGTTTTGGGTTGGTGCATGAACACACTTGGAGAGTCTTGTATTTTGATCCTAAGTTATTGAAGAATGCATTCTTCCATTGCAACGCAGTTGTCTCTAAAGATCTTGTATAAAATGTGCCCTTATATCTGCAAATGTTTCGGCTTCCAAAAAAACCCAACCAGCTTTTCGTATCTTTAGGTTATGTTTATTTATGTTGTGTTGGGAACATGCTTGTATGACTAATATAACTCCACGATTGTTTCTTTTATTCCAGGATGAGAAAATCTCGACCATCCTGAAGGCCGCCAACGTCGACATCGAGCCATACTGGCCCGGTCTGTTCGCCAAGGCCCTGGAGGGTATCAACGTTAAGGATCTGATCACCAACATCGGATCCGGAGTTGGTGCCGGTGGTGCTGCCGCCCCGGCTGCTGCTGCCGCTGGAGCTGCCCCGGCCGCCGCCGAAAAGAAGGAAGAGAAGAAGGAGGAAGAACCCGAGGAATCCGATGACGACATGGGATTCGGTAAGTTTTGCGCGATCAGTTTCAGGCTAAGGTCAAGGACTAATCGTTGTTCTCCATTTCTCTGTTTACAGGTCTGTTCGGTTAGATTCTTCGTTCTCATCGGGATGCTGCAACGGGGAAGTGCAGGCTTATATCCTGTTCGTTTTCCCCGCGGTGGCATTTTTATTCGTACAGTTTTAATGTACAATTGTACAAATAAAAACTAAGTTCCAACGAGACTGAAGTCGGAAGTTGAGCCTGATGTTTTGCCCGTCTACATTTGGGTAATCCGAAATGTCCCTCAACGGGCAAAGTTGCTCCGGAAGTAGTGCAATTGAAGATTTGGTTGATGCTGTAGTGTTTTCAGGTTTTGGAAGCTTGCAACCTTTACAATTATACAAGCTTTTACGTTAGATTATTATAAGCGATTTGCTTAATGCTAGATGTAGGAAATGATTGGAATTAGTGTGCTCTAGTTATTAGAAATTAATGTACTTCACTCGTCGCGTTGGTAACAATTGTGGTGGACTGTTTTCTTTTATTTGACGAGACGCGGGTGCCGAAATTGATGTGGACAAGCTGTGAATGTGAAGCTTGGAAGTATAGATATCAGTTTTCGGCTTGCAAGAAGTTGGCTTCAATTTGTTATGTTGCATAGGTGCGAATGTGAATACCACATGGGAACGGCATTCGTTTAGGATCTTGTCCAGCTCCTCTTCGTAGTTTGCGGATAAAGCCATGTTGAACATGCCTGCGTTCGGTTCAGATACTTTTGTCATTGTTCCTGGCTTGTCATAGTATCTTGTACCTGTCACATTAGACTGGACCGAAATGTTTCACCTGGTCTACTCATTGCTGTCTGCGCTCCTCACAGTTCGTCTCCGGAGAATTCAACACTGATTTTTCATTTGGGCCTTGGACATTTTCGAGTTCTCTTCATCGATCCTCTCTTTGTGTTATCGCAGAATGTGTATTAAATTTTCCAAAGATTTTTTGGTTGAAATACAAAGCCGTAAGCAGCATAACTGTCCCATATCAATGGGGATTCCTATAGAGCATGGGACAACTATACTGCACGCGACAGTATGGTTCAGGCGACTTCGGCACACACGTTCTGCTAGTAAATCCGCTTATTGCCCACTATGCCGCAATGACCTGGTACCGTACCGTATCTAAATAACATAAGCTTTTAAAATAGAAATACATACACTAGGTAGAACTCCAATGGCGCTTTCTCTAATTAGGTATTTTTCTTTTAATAAATTCAAATGGCAATAATTAATTGTTTATAAGTGTTCATCTTGTAGAGGATCTTTTGTTTTGGCCGCTACTAATGCTGTAAGGACGTGGCAAACTAGATGTTAGTCACATGAACAGTCGCACCATTGGAATTCTGTGGCTAGTTATTCTAATGCTTTTAATGACTAGCTAGAGCAAAAAAACTTCTACAGTGCTCTAGTCAGTCGTCAGCCCCTCCATACAAAATTCTATTATGTATGACTATGAGATGCAGATCAAACACTAAAGAAAACATGATTTAGCTAAGTATAAACCTCAGGGTTGTTACAACAGCGCGGATTTGGTGCGGATTTACCCATGGAATTTGACCCTCGCGCGGATTTGGCGCGGAAATGATTTTTGTAGTGTGTACAGCGAAATATTTGAATGATTATCGACACTTGAACAGTGAAGAGAATTGTCAGACAAAAGAGGCACACAACATGCAACAAAGAAGGCGTGACGATTACTCTTTATCCCTACTGGTAACAGATAATAGTCCTGTTCAACAACGTAGGTTGAACTTGCTCGAAGTTGCTGCATCCTACTCTTACCCTGAAATCAATTTCATTGTAATTTAAACGACAAACGCGTCGTTGAATTAACAAGCACAAAACTTGGTTAAATGTACCATAAAATCCGTGAAATTGACTGGAAAATGGTTGTTTTGAACCTGTTTTTCATCGTGATTATATGGCAAAATTAACTACACGGTGTTTCTAAAATTCCTATTTAGCATGAGCACTTTTGATAGTATAAACTACTATCCTCGTGGTAAATTTAATGAATAGTGGTAGTCCAGTGATGTTATACTCTCAATAGTACCACGCTTATAGTAGAATTCAATATATTATACCAACAAAATGCAACCGAAGTTATTTTTTGGTTAATTTTAATGTTAATGTAGTCAGGTGTTTGTTGACAGACAAATACTTGTTTTGTTCTCGAAAGGAATGGTTTTAATTTTAAAAACTTTTTTTCGCAGCTTTTTAGTGATAAAAACAATTGTTCAAAACATAAAATCATCTACTGGCAAATCGATTATTGGAGGTAGGTCAAGATTTCAAATCAATATAATTTTATGTTACCCTTATGGTGATTTGCTGTTTCAGATGCTGACTGGGAAAGCTCTAGGACTATGACGGCCTCAATTGGATGATTTTCCTAGCTGATTGAGAGGATTTCGGTAAGTTTGCATTAGTCTACAAACAAAGCTGATTTCAGTTACTCACTAGTGGTCGTGTTATTTTCAGTATTGATGCTCATGAGCATTTCAGAGATCTCCAGAGAAGAAAACCGGAGACTGCTGCAATTAGCTCTTACCTCGGATGATTGTGCAAAGTATCATCAAGCGTATTTTTGCTGTCATTTGCTAATCGTGCAAGGACTGTACGATTTAAATCTGAATATTTGTTTTAATACGTTTATTGGTACATGTTTCATGATATTTGTAAGTGTTTATAAAAATTAAATAAAATAATTTCATCTTGGATTTCGAATAAATAAATTTAATTTCAAACTACAATCCAATACTACAAAAAAATACTACCACCCTGCAGTAAATCCGAAATAGTAAAAATAACTACTTTGCATTGCACATTCAACTGAAGCATAGTAGCAGAGACAACAACCTTACCAGGTACTCAGAATAATAGTAAAAAATACTATTATTCTTCTTATTGTGGATTTACCGGCTACTTGTATTCTACACTCTAAAGAATGTTCACGTTCGATTTACGTGAAATATCACGTAGCTCACCCTTATTCTCAAAACCTCAAAAGTTACCTGATGTTAGCAACTTTCACTCGATAACCACGTTGTATGCACCGCCCTGTTTGGTGAAAGCCACCTTATTTTCACGTAACTCGTTTCAACGCGTTTGTGTTAGTGTACTTCCGACTTGGAAGTTTTCACGGAACGAAAGTTACGTGATTTTCCGGTGTGCAAAAACAATTCAATATGGCGTCGAGAAGCAGGTTGGTGCAAGAACTGCTTGTTGATAAAATTTCCGTGTAAGTTGCTGCAAGTATTGAGGTAATTTAATTGTTTAAGACGATTGATAGTTATTAATTACAAGTGCTTGATCTTTTCATTAATTTCAGAAGCTAGAATGGATGTCATTTAGTCCAATTCAACGAGTGTTTGAAACGGCTGGACTACAAATCTTGTGGGTTGAAATCCTGAGGTTCGTTTTAAATTATCCAATGTTAGAGGTTCTGAACTTATGAATGTATTAATCATGTATACATATTTTTATGTGTAGATTTTTTAATTACTCAAACATAAAAGACTGATAAAGATTTGTCTTTGAATGTTACATTTCGGTACCAGTTTGTAGCGTATTTGAGGAGGCAAGAGTTTTTTAACCCTTTGAAATGCAATGATATTTTTATTTTACGATAGGGTAGAATCTATGCTTTTTCATTGCATTTTGTAAGGATTTGAAATCTCTTGCCTCTTCAAATACGTTGCAAGCTGGTGCGGCTGCTTTATTTTCATTCAGAAATTATGTATATATTACGTGAAATTCACGTAGAACTATTCATGTTTTCACGTAAAAGTTACCTAAAATTCCAGCAGCACTCACCCACATTTCACGTAAACGGTACGTAGAATGTATGTCAAGTTTACCTGACTTATCACGTCGATTAAGCTGCTAGTACACAGGGTCAAATATTTGTCCAAAAAGAAACCAATGCTCAAACATCTTGTTTGACTCGATCGAATTTTCATTAGTGTCAAACTGATGTTGTTTCTTGAGTTCTTTCCTTGTCAAATATTTGACCCTGTGTACTACTGGCCTTAGCGAATCTCAAATTTATCTAGCTACCTGACATTCCGGTGAGTGTTACGTGAAAAATATGGTGGACGAGAACTACCAATCTTTTCACGTAAATCGGACGTGAAAATTTTTCAGAGTGTACCGGTCGCTTCAGCATGGGCTCCAAAGTATTGTGGCGTTAGCACTAAATTGATTTCCGAAAAAACTTCATTGACTTCCGCTGCCTTTCCTATGCGTTAAACATTACGTCGGAAGTAGTGCGCTGTATAGAAAACCAGATTTACTGTACAGCGCATTACATCCGACGTTACGTTTAACGCAACGGAAAGGCAGCGGAAGTCAATGGAGTTTTTTCGGAATTCAATTTAGTGCTAAACGCACAATAGCCGTTTTATAAAAAGAGTAACTTGAAAATGTTTTTAAACATTTTTATTGTATGCGCTATTCGTCGTTGCCACTAGCTATTCAGCGACATTCATTTTTTGACAATCAAGTTAATTTTTATATCAAAACGGCTACTTTGTAACAGCTACTCAAGTAACCGGTAGAATACAAGTAGCCGGTAAATCCACAATATAATAAACATGAAGTCACTTCGGTTGAGAATCGTTGGTGCGAGTCTGTTAATTGCAACCCCATTTTAGTCATTTTCACTATAAACACGGGGGTGTATCTTCGTCACGAAAAGCACTGCTCGTTTGATAGCTCAACACTAGCGAACCTGGTGGTGGAAGTCAAGCTTTTTCCTACAGCGAGCATAGGGAGACGACGTAGCACGCTTTGATGATTTTTTATTTTCCTATGGAAATTCATTCCAATCTAGTTCTCCAAGTGACAATTTCACGACTTCCACCTCGAAACTTCAAATTTGTTCGAAGATACACATCTGTTCTGTGCTATAAAGCTGCTTTCAGTGACCAATTTGTCAACAAACGGGATGGAGCAAGTTCAAGCAAGTTTAACCTACGTCGTTGAACAGGACTAATGACATGATCTTGAAATTTTTTTGTTGCAGACAAAACGGAAGCTGAATTTGTTGCGTACTTTTCAACTCGTGAATACCTGGTACACGGTTTGTATGGGAAAATATAAAAAATGAGAAAACTCCAACTCCTGTATACTTTTTGAGTACCATTTTGGTCCCATATCAACTGTGCAAAATTTCAGATCGATCGGAAAAACTATATTTTAGCGCCCGCCATTCTTAGTTTTTCATACGATTTACTATGGGGAAAATTTACTTCTTCAAAGAAAAATCGCTTGAGGTCACCCATCGGTCCCTAAAAATAAGTCGTTGAATGATTTCTGTAGACAACTTTACGAGGAATCAGACCTCTCAAGACCGCAAAGCGATGCGACATTCGTGGAAAAAGTTATTAAGCCTTACCCGATCGATAAAATAACGAGATTTTATTATTTATTGTTATTCCTTACATGTTAAACAGCGTTGGCTTGTCATTCGGTTTTCAGTCAATAACTTTTTCCACATGCCTAACGTTGAGCACATAGTGGGTAAGGTGCGATGCAAAGAGAAAAGAGATCGGATAAGCGTCGAAGCACACTCTGTGGAAACTATATGCAGAACGCATAAACCGTACATAGTAGATGAGTTGCGATGAGTGCGGAGATGCGATGGAGCTGCTTCGACGCATGTGAACGCAAGAGAACGCTTGTCGGGTATGGATTTTATGATTGCGCTCGTTGTGTATGTAAAGCAATGCGGATTTAATGTGATGGGAATGCTAGTAGGTAATATAAAATGCGTTGATATATTGTTGTTTTTAAATATAACTCAATGCTTTTTCACTTGACTTGCATATAAAATAGTATTCCATCAAATCGTTTAAGTTTTTTTGCAGCATAATTTTGTTTGTTTTTTTTACAGCATTGTTTTGTTTGTATAAGAAAACATTTTAGTTTTCTCTGTTCGGGATTTAAATCCAGTGATCAATGTTTGATATGGCCGTTTGTTCAGTGCATGTTATTCATGTGCAAGTTAGAAAGTTTAAGGTTTTATGGTATTCACCTTAATTGCTAAAAGGATTCTGATTGAAAGGTTCAGCTTTTTTCTTTGTCAGGCAAAACTAGATCCCTTAACGAAAAGGGTGTGATATCGATTTCGATTGATACTCTTTTACCTAATATATGATGAATATTGTGTACAGTGACCCCACAATTTATGAATCGGCAAAAATGACCACAGATTTTGGATCACTCATTTGATTAACACGGTGATTCATAAATAGTGTACAAAATTAAGGTGATTCATCGGTGTGAGGTCACTGTACTTATGCAGGCTTGTCCGCACTGAGTGCATGAAAATTCTGCTCTTTGGATTTACACCATCAAGCACTTAATAAATTAGAAATCTTTTTATCTTATCAGATACAGGGTGGCCACTCAGAGTGGCAAATAAAATTCCCGAGTTTTTCCCGGTTTTCCCGATAGGTTTTTGAAAATTTTCCCGATTCTAAAATAGAATGATTTACAATGAAAATTAAACGTAACTTACTAAGAAAATAAATAAGAGAATTGATATTGAATATTTTTAAATCCTTGGATTTAACATAGTATTCATATGAACTTGAAAATAAGCTATGCGTTGTTTGTCTCGTATCCAATGATGGGCATTGAAGTAACGACATCTTCATTAAACATTCCTTAAAATCATAGATGACCAACTAGTACAAATTATGCATTTGTTTAAGCAAATAAAAATAAAAAAAGGTAATCCTGAGGGGGTCGAAATTCTCAGTACGATTATAGGATTTACGAACTTATTATTAGTGGATTTCTTAGTAATGTTCCAAAAATCTCTTCTGAAAAATTCTTGGTAAGTTCGTTTGGGAAACTAATAGGAAATAGCAGAATGCCAACAAAAAAAACTTCTGGATGAACTTTTTGTGGAATATCTGGAAAGATTACTCGTGAAAGAATTTTGGAAACGATTTCTAGGGAAATCTTCAGTTTAGTAATTTTGATGGTCATTTTCAAGATATTTTAATAGAAAGCCAGTGGAGAACTTTAAGCGGGAGCCACAATGCTGCGTCGACTTCGACTTCGACTTCAGCGTTAACGGATCCGTCAATGTACTAAAAACGCAGACAGATGCGTTGACGCAAACACTGCCCACAATGCTGCGTTGCGTTGTGCGTTTGTTTACATTGGTGATGGAATTTGATCGCGGATAAGGAATCTCAATCGAAATCAATATTTGAATCCGATTTCAGCAGCCAGACTGCATAAATCATTGCAGGAATTTGGAATTTAATATCGGAATTCGCAGCGACTGCTGGTGTGCTTACTAAAAACATGGATTATTTGCGGAAACTGTGAAATTTCATCCGGAAACCGATCACTATTTGTGTGGTTATTCGTGAACTTTTCTGTGGCAATGGCAGTGATTGTAGGAAGGAACTCGTTCTGGAATTCTTCCGGCAGAAACATTTCATGGGCTTTTCATAACGGGAAACCCTTCTGAGATTCCCTGTAGGGATTCCCTGTTTTGAATTAGGTGATTTCTCCATAAATTCCATTTAGAACTCCTCCGGAAGACGCTTCGAATAACAAGAGTTTTGAGACCGTGGTCAATGAGTTGCATTTTAAATTCTTAGTTTTTTTTTTGCAGACATTCCCGGAACTCAAGGAGATCCTCCAGGTTCAGGATCAGAAGTTTTTTTTAGAATTTCTCCAATACTTCATATGTAAATTTAATGAGCAGTTCCCTCAAAACTTTTTCCTTGAGCTCATTCAGGAGTTTTTCAAAGGTTTTCCGGGAATGTATCCCGTAGTTCCTTCAATAATTAATTCGAAGGGTTCTTAAAAATTCCCCCATGGTTTTCATCGTTATATTCTCCAGAAGTTTAATAGAGAATTACTCTAGGAAATCCTTCGGTAATTCATGCAAAAGATTCATTGTGATTTTTTCCCAGAGTTTCATAATGAATTCCTCCCAAAGTTGCATCGCTAATTCCTTCAGGGGTTCCATTGGAAATTACTCCAGTAGTAATGGGAGTTCCAGCCGGGGTTCCTCCAGCAATTCCTTCAGGAATTCTTCAATGAATTTGTTCGGGAATTTTTCCAACAGTTCTTTAGAAGTTTCGTGAAGCTTTTGAGAGTTTTCTTTTTCCGAGTCTGTTTCAAAAGTTTCTTCGGAAGTTTCTCCAGTAGTAGCTTTAACAATTACTCCAGAATTTGCTTGTAATATCCCCCAGAAGTGTTCTATCGGAGATTTCTCCGAGAAATCCACTGCAAGAGTTCCATTGGCAATTTATCTTGGAGTTTCATTGGAAATCCTGCAAGTGTTCCACCGGAAATTCCTCCAGGAATTCTATCAATTCCTGCAGGAGCTTTTTCGGGGACCCGTCCAGCAATGGACTACCCGCTTTGCGCGCAGCCACAGTTGATCAGCAGGAGTAAATCAATTTAATTTTGTATGGCGAAATGCATCTAAACTTGAATTACTTGAAATACACAGCTTTTCCCGAAAAAATATTTGGTAGGCTTAATAGTGGTCACCATTGTGCACAACCACTACCAAATATGTTTTCGAATAATGTGTTCCACTTTGCAGAATTTGCCTTTAGATGGTATTCGCCATACAATATTTTTGCGATTTACTTTTAGCGATTTTTCGCGCATAGAAGCTAGCGCCACATTGGTCGATGCGGAGAGTAGGAAAACAGCCGATGTAGTTAATTCATTCCTAGGATATATATTAGGAGGTCCACTAATCCACTACCGGGCATTCCATCGTTAATTCCTCCAGGAATTCCTCCGAGGATCCCTCCAGGAATTCCCCGGGAATTACTCAAGGAATCTTCCAGGAGTCCCACTAGGAATATCTCCTGGGATTCTTCCAAGAATTCCTCCAGGGATTCTTCCAGGAATTCCTCCAGGGATTCTTCCAAGAATTCCTCCAAGGATTCTTCCAGGAATTCCTCCAGGGATTCTTCCAGGAATTCCTCCAGGGATTCTTCCAAGAATTCCTCCAAGGATTCTTCCAGGAATTCCTCCAGGGATTCTTCCAGGAATTCCTTCAGGGATTCTTCCAGGAATTCTTCCAGGGATTCCTCCAGAGATTCTTTCAGGGATTCCTCCAGAGATTCTTTCAGGGATTCTTACAGGAATTCCTCCAGGGACTTTTCCAGGAATTCCTTCAGGGATTCTTCCAGGAATTCCTCCAGGGATTCTTCCAGGAATTCCTCCAGGGATTCTTCCAGGGATTCCTCCAGGGATTCTTCCAGGAATTCCTCCAGGGATTCTTCCAGGAATTCCTCCAGGGATTCTTCCAGGAATTCCTCCAGGGATTCCTGCAGGGATTCTTCCAGGGATTCCTCTAGGGATTCCTCCAGAGATTCCTCTAGCGATTCCTCCAGAGATTCCTCCAGAGATTCCTCCGGGAATTTTTCCAAAGATTCCTCCAGGAATTCCTTCGAGAATACCTCTAGGAATTCTTCTAGGATTCTTCCAGGAATTCCTCCAGGGATTCTTCCAGGAATTCCTCCAGGGATTCTTCCAGGAATTCCTCCAGTGATTCTTCCAGGAATTTCTCCAGGGATTCTTCCAGGAATACCTCCAGGAATGCCTTCACAAATTCCTCCAGGAATTTCTTCACGATTTTTTCCAGGAATTTCTTCAAGAATTTCTCCAGGTTTTTTTTCGAGAATTCTTCCAGGGATTTTTCCTCAATTTTTTTCAAGGATTTTTCCAGGAATTTCTCTGGGATTCTTCCAGACATTTTCACAGGGATTTCTCCAGAAATTCATCCAGAGAATCTTTCAGGGATTCTTCCAGAGATTCCTCCAGGAATTTTTCCAGAGATTGCTCCAGGAATTTCTCCAGGGCTTTCTCCAGGGATTCCTCTAGGGATTCCTCCAGAGATTCCTCTGGGAATTCTTACAAAGATTCCTCCAGGAATTCCTTCACGAATACCTCCAGGAATTCCTTCACGAACTCCTCCTGGAATTTCATCAGGAATTTTCTTGGAATTCTTCCAGAGATTCCTCCAGGATTTTTTTCCAGAGATTCCTCCAGGAATTCCTCCAGGATTTTCTCCAGGAATTTCTCAAGAGATTCATCTAGGATTTTCTCCAGGAATTCATCCAGTTTTTTTCAGGAATTCCTGCACAAATTCTTCCAAAGATTCCTTCAGGAATTTTTCCAGATTTCCCTCTAGGGATTTTTCCAGAGATTATTTCAGGAATTTCTCCATAGATTCTTTTAAGATTTTTTTTCAGGAATTCCTCCAGAGATTCCTCCAGGAATTCTTCCGGAGATCCCTCCAGGTATTCTTCCAAAGATTCCTCCAGGATTTTTTCCTCCAAGAATTCCGACACGAATTTCTCCAGGAATTCTTTCAGATTTGCACAGGAATTCTCCAGGATTTTTTATCAGGAGTTCCTCTAGGAATTCCTGCAGGATTTCCCCCAGAATTCCTTCAGGAATTCCTCCAGTATTTTGTTAGAGAATTCCTCCAGGATTTCTCCCAGGAATTCCTCCAGGAATTCTTGTGGCATTTTCTCCAGGAATTCTTCCAGAGATTCCTCCAGGATCATTTTCAGGAATTTTCCAGGAATTCCTTCAGGATTTCCTCCAGGAATTCCTTCAGGATTTCCTCCAGGAATTCCTTCAGGAATTCCTCCACGAATTTCTCCAGAGTTTCCTCCAGGATTTTCTCCAAGAATTTCTCCAGGAATTTTTCAGGAATCATTCCAAGAATTTCCTCAAAAAAATCTCCAGGAATTCCTCCAGGAATTCTTCCAGGAATTCCTCCTGGGATTCTTCCAGGAATTCCTCCAGGGATTCTTCCAGGAATTCCTGCAGGGATTCTTCCAGGGATTCCTCCAGAGATTCCTCTAGCGATTCCTCCAGAGATTCCTCCAGAGATTCCTCCGGGAATTTTTCCAAAGATTCCTCCAGGAATTCCTTCGAGAATACCTCTAGGAATTCCTTCACGAACTCCTCCTGAAATTTTATCAGGATTTTTCCAGGAATTCTTCCAGAGATTCCTCCAGGGTTTTTTTCCAGAGATTCTTCCAGGATTTTCTCCAGGGATTCCTCCAGGGATTCCTCCAGAGATTCCTCCAGGAATTCTTCGAAAGATTCCTCCAGGAATTCTTTCACGAATTTTTCCAGGAATTCTTCCAGAGAATCTTCAAGGATTTTTTTTCAGGAATTCCTCCAGGGATTCTTCCAGGAATTCCTCCAGGGATTCTTCCAGGAATTTCTCCAGGGATTCTTCCAGAAATTTCTCCAGAGATTCTTCCAGGAATTCCTCCAGGGATTCTTCCAGGGATTTTTCCAGGGATTCTTCCAGTAATTTCTTCAGGGATTCTTACAGGAATTCCTCCAGGGATTCTTCCAGGAATTCCTCCAGGGATTCTTCCAGGAATTCCTCCAGGGATTCTTCCAGGAATTCCTCCAGGGATTCTTCCAGGAATTCCTCCAGGGATTCTTCCAGGAATTCCTCCAGGGATTCTTCCAGGAATTCCTCCAGGGATTCTTCCAGGAATTCCTCCAGGGATTCTTCCAGGAGTTCCTCCAGGGATTCTTCCAGGAATTATTCCAGGGATTCTTCCAGGGATTCTTCCAGTAATTTCTTCAGGGATACTTACAGAAATTCCTCCAGGGATTCTTCCAGGAATTCCTCCAGGGATTCTTCCAGGAATTCCTCCAGGGATTCTTCCAGGAATTCCTCCAGGGATTCTTCCAGGAATTCCTCCAGGGATTCTTCCAGGAATTCCTCCAGGGATTCTTCCAGGAATTTCTCCAGGGATTCTTCCAGGAATTCCTCCAGGGATTCTTCCAGGAATTCCTTCAGGAATTCTTCCAGGAATTCCTCCAGGGATTCTTCCAGGAATTCCTCCAGGGATTCTTCCAGGAATTCCTCCAGGGATTCTTCCAGGAATTCCTCCAGGGATTCTTCCAGGAATTCCTCCAGGGATTCTTCCAGAAATTTCTCCAGAGATTCTTACAGGATTTCCTCAAGGGATTCTTCCAGGAATTCCTCCAGGGATTCTTCCAGGGATTCCTCTAGGGATTCCTCCAGAGATTCCTCCGGGAATTCTTCCAAAGATTCCTCCAGGAATCCCTTCACGAATACCTCAAGGAATTCCTTCACGAACTCCTCCTGGGATTTCATCAGGATTTTTCCAGGAATTCTTCCAGAGATTCCTCCAGGATTTTTTTCCAGAGATTCCTCCAGGGATTCCTCTAGGAATTTCTCCAGAGATTCCTCCGGGAATTCTTCGAAAAATTCCTCCAGGAATTCTTTCACGAATTTTTCCAGGTATTCTTCCAAAGATTCCTCCAGGATTTTTTCCTCCAAGAATTCCTACACGAATTTCTCCAGGAATTCTTTCAGATTTGCCCAGGATTTTTTTTAGGAGTTCCTCCAGGATTTTTTTTTATCAGGAGTTCCTCTAGGAATTCCTGCAGGATTTCCCCCAGAATTCCTTCAGGTATTCCTCAGGGATTTTGTTAGAGAATTCCTCCAGGATTTCTCCCAGGAATTCCTCCAGGAATTCTTGTGGCATTTTCTCCAGGAATTGCTTCAGGAATTGGGTTCTTTAGGGGTATCCGGATTATTCCATAATCGGATTCTCCGCCCAAAAATTAGTCGAAATCCAAAATTTCATAATTTTTGGAGTCCGGGAACTATTTTTAAAATGCATTTAAAGTTTGTATGGGGAAATTTTTTTGTTCGGGTCGAACTGTCACTTTATCGATTGAACTGTCATTCTATCCACGAAAATTAAAACTGTTTTGTTGATTAAACCATCAAAACAAAGGTATTGGAATCCAATAAAATCACGTTTCATTCAGAAAAATGAGCTCTTTCGATTAGGCTATAAAGAATAGCAATATTTTATTCACTAAACAACCCAATTCTTCCAGAGATTCCTCCAGGACCATTTTTCAGGAATTTTCCCAGGAATGTTTTACAGGATTTCCTTCAGGATTTCCTCCAGGAATTCCTTCATGAATTCCTCCACGAATTTCTTCAGAGTTTCCTCCAGGATTTTCTCCAAGAATTCCTCCAGGAATTTTTCAGGAATCATTCCAAGAATTTCCTCAAAAATTCTCCAGGAATTCCTCCAGGAATTCCTCCAGCCCAAGTAACACACTTGTCACGGTAGCGTCACGGTGGCGCAGGTTTTTGTTGCGCAGAAGTCACCGTGACTTACTTCTAACAAATAAACAGTAAGTCACAGTGACTTCTGCGCAACAAAATCCTGCGCCGCCGTGACTCTTAGGTGACAAGTGTGTTACTTGGGAGGGATTCCTCCAGGGTTTTATTCAGGAATTCCTCCAGGGATTCTTCCAAGAATTTCTTCAAGGATTTTTCCTTCTGGGATTTCCTTCAGAAATTTCTCCAAGGTAGACTTCAGAGGTTAATCCAGGAAATCTTCCCTGGATATCTCCAGGAATCCCTCCGGGATTTCTACAGGATATTCTCTGGAGATTCTTCTAGGATATCCTCAGGGGATTTCTTCAGGAAATAATTAACGAATTCCTGTAGGAATTCTCTTAGGAATTCCTTTGGAAACTCTTCCAGGAATTCCATTAGGAATTTTCCAGGATTACCTCCATTAATTCTTCCAGGATTTCTTCCAGGGATTCCTCCAAAAATAACATCAGGAATTCATCCAGGAATTCCTTCACGATTTCTTCCAGGAATTCCGCCAGAATTTCTTCTAGGAATTCTGCCAGGAATTCCTCCAGAGATTCCTTCAGCAATTCTTTCTGGGATTTTTCCAGGAATTACTCTGATGATTCCTCCAGGATTTTCTACGGGTATTCGTCCAGAAATTCCTCCTAGGGTTCATGCAGAAATTCCTCCAGAAATTGGTCCGGGCATATCTCCAGAAATTCCTCAGAAAATACCTCCAGAAATTTATACGAGGATTTTCCCAAAAATGCATTTTCCCAGTGATGCCTTCGAATTTCTCTCAGGAATTTATCCACGAACTCTTTCAGAAATTCCTCCAGGTATTTTTCCAGTAACCAGGAATTCCTCCAGGCGTTTTACAGCAATTTTTCCAGGACTTTTTCCAAGAATTCCTCCAGGACTTTAAGGAATTTCTGAAGAAATCCTCAGAGGAGTTCCTGGTAGAATACATGGAGCACTTTTTAAGTAATCTTCGAAAGAAATTTCTGAAGGAATCTTTGAAGTATTCTCCTGAGGAATTCATGGTGAAATCCCCGAAGAAATTCCTCGAGGAATCCCCGGTAGAAGTTCTGGAGGAGTCCCCGGAGGAGTTCGCAGAGGACTTCCTGAAGAAATCCTCGGAGAAATTCCTTGAAAAATATCTGGAAAAATTCCTGGAGGAATCCTGGAAGAATTCTCGGAAGAATTTCTGGTAGAATTTCAGGAAAAAAAATGCATGAGGAATTCTAGCAGCTTTTTCTAAAGGAATCTTTCAAAGGGAATTCCTGGAGGAATTCCCGGAGGTTATTCTGGAGGAATCCCAAGAGAAATTTCTGGAGGAATCCTTGTCAGAATCCCTGAAAAAAATCATGGTGGAGTCCCAGGCGAAAATTCTGGAGGTATCCCCGGATTAGTTCTCGGAAAACTTCCTGAAGAAATTCTCGGAGAAATTTCTAGAGGAATTCCTAGAAAAATATCTAGAAAAATTCCTGGAGGTATTCTTGGAAGAATTCCCGGAGGAATTTCTGGAAAAATTTCCGGAGGAATTTCTGGAAAAAATTCCGGAGGAATTTCTGGAAAAAATCATGGAAGAATTCTTGTAGGAATTTCCGGTAGAATTTCAGGAAGAATTCTAGGAACAATTCCTGGAGGAATTCCTGAAAGTCGATGTCGAAGGAATTCCTGGAGGAATTTCTGAAAGAATCCCAGGAGGAATTCGCGGAAAACTTATTTAAATAAACAACAGAGGAATTCTTGGAGCACGTCTAAAGGAATCTTCGGAGGAATTCCTGGAGGAATCTTTGAAGTGACCTCTGGAGAAATACCTGTAGGAATTCCTAAAGGAATCCCCAGAGGAATTTCTGGAGGAATCCCTGGAGGAATCCCCAGAAGAATTACTGGAGGAATTACTGTAGGAATATCAGGAGAAAATGTTGGAGAAATCCCCGTAGGGGTTCATGGCAGATTTTCTTAAGGAATCTTCGGAAAAACTCCTGGAAGAATTCTCGGAGGGATTATTTTGAAAGAACTCCAGGAAAAATTCCAGGCGCAATTCCTGCAGGAATTCCTGAAAGTACAACTGAAGGAACACCTGGAAGAATTTCCGGAGGAATTCCTGGAGAAATCCACGGAGGAATTCGCAGGAAGCTTCCAAAAGACGTCCCCGAAAGAATTCCCGGAGAAATCTCCGGAGGAATCTCCGAAGGAATTACCGGAGGAATCTCTGAAGAACTTCCTCGAGGAAGAGGAAGTTTTTGAGGAATCACTAGTGGAATTTCTTGGAAGAATTTCTTGAAGTATTCCTGAAAGAATTCACGGCGGAATCCTTGGAATAATTCCTAAAAAAAATCCCGGAGGAATTCCTGGAGGAGTTTCTGGGGAAAATCTTGAAAGAATTTCTGGAGGAATTCCTAGAATAATCCCTGAAGGAATTCCTGGACAAATCCCCGGAGGAATTTGTGGAAAACTTTCTTAAGGAATCTTCGAAGTAATTCTTGGAGAGATCCCTGAAGTAGACTCTTCAAAAAATTCTGGAGAAATCCCCAGAGGAGTTCACGCAGGATTTCCTGGAAGAATTTCTGAAAGAATTCCTGGAAGAATATCTTTGAAATTTCCAGAATCCCCGAAAGAATTCCCGAAGGAGTTCGCGGAGGAATCTCCACAGGAATTCCTGGAGGAATTTATAGATAAATTTCTGGAAGAGTTTCTGGAGGATTTTATGGAAGAGTTACTGGAGGATATCCTGGAAGAATTCCCGAAAAAAATCCTGGAAGAATATCTGGACAAAATATCTGGAGAAATTCCTGGAAAAAGTCCTGCAGGAATTTTTGCAAAATTTTGTGGAAGAATTCCAGGAAGAATTCAAGAAACAATTCCTGGAGGAATTTCTGGAAGTATTACTGAAAGAATTTCTCAAGAAATTCCCGGAGAAATTTCCGGAGGAATTCCTGGATAATCCTTGCAAGAATTCCTGGAGAAATCCACGAAAGAATTCGTGGAAAACTCACTGAAGGAATTCCCAGAGGAATTGCTGGAGAAAATCTTGGAGCAATTTCTGAAGAAATCTGCGAAAGCTTTCCTGGAGGAATCCTTGAAGATAACTTCACTGGAGGAATTCCTGGAAGAATCCCCGGAGAAGTTCGCGAAGGACTTCCTGAAAGATTCATCAGAGAAGTTCCAGGAAGAATATCTGGAAAATTCCTGGAAGAATTCTCGGAGGGACTCCTGGAAAAAATCTTGGAAGGATTTTTTTTAAGAATTCCAGGAACAATATCTCTAGGAAGTATTACCAAAGGCATTCCTGAAGGAATTCCTGGAGTAATCTCCGGAGGTATTTCTGAAGGGATGTCCGGAGGATTTTTTTTTAAATAATTACTGGAAGAACTCCTGGAGGAATCCCGGCTGAATACTGGAGGAGTTTCTGGAGAAAACCTTGAAGTTTCTGGAGGAATTCCTGAAAGACTTCCTGGCGGATATCCTGGACGAATTTCTGAAGAAATCCCAGGAGGAATTCCTACCCAAGTAACCACAGTGCTGAAGCCTTATTGCATGCAGATATACGGTGTATTTAGTGCAATCATTACTTTACATGCAAACTTAAGGTTGATTTAAAGTGGAAGTGGGCAATTATAGAATCAAATTAGGATTATACTGGTATAATCTTGAAGCAGTCGCATAATTGCCCATTTCCACTTTAAATCAACTTTAAGTTTGCATGTAAAGTAATGATTGCTCTAAGTACACCGTATATCTGCATGCAATAAGGCTTCAACACCGTGGTTACTTGGGTAGAGCACTCCTAGAAGAAATCCCAGGAGGATTTCGCGGAAAACTTACTGAAGGAATCCCCGGAGCTATTCACGGAGAACTTTCTGAATCTTCGGAGGAAATCTTGAAAGATTCCTTGAAGAAATCCCTGAAAAAATCCCCTGAAGGAATCTCCCTGAAGGAAGACTTCCTGAAGGAATCCCCGGAGGATTTTCTGGACGAATTCCAAAAGGAATTTCTGGAGGAATCTCCGAAAGAGTTCCTGGAGGCAACTCCTTTTAGCAATCTCTGGAGGACTATCTGAAAATATTTCTTGAGGAATTTTCAATGGAATCTCTGGAGAAACTGCGAGGGAATTTGTGGAGAAATTTCTGGAGGATTTCCTGCAGGAATCCCCGTGGGATTTCCTGGAGGAATTTCCAAAAGAATTTTTGGAGGAATCTGGGGAAAAATTCCTAGAGAGAACTTTTTAGGAATTTTTTGAGCAATCTCTGGAGGAGTTCCTGAAGGAATATCTAGAAGTATTTTTGAAGGAATTTACGACAGCATATATGGATGAATTCCTTTGGGCATTTCTGGAGGGATTCCCGGAAGATATCTTGGAAGAATTCCTGGTAGAATTTCTGCAGAAATTCCTGGAAGGATTTCCGGAGGAATTTGTGGAAATATTCCAGGATTTATTTCTGGAGGAATTCCTTGAAGTATTACAGAAGAAATTCCTGGAGGAATTTTCGGAGGAATCCCGGGAGGAATTTCTGGTGTAATCTCCGGAGGCATTCTCGGAGAAAACCCCGGGAATTTTTGCAGGAATTTCTGGAGGATTAACCGGGGAAATTTCTGAAGGAATCCCCGGAGAATTCCTTGAGGAATCTTCGGAGGATTTTTTGAGGTATCCCCGGAGGATTTGGATTCCCTCGAGGAATCTACGAAGGAATTTATGGAGGAATCCCCGGAAGATTTGTGAAAGCTCCGGAGGATTTCCTGGAGGGATCCCCGGAGGAATTTGTGCCGAAATTTTCGGAGGAATCCTCGAAGGAATTCCTTGAGGATTCTTCGGTGGAATTTCTGGAGGAATCTCCCTTGGAATCCCCGGAGGATTTCCTTGAAAAATCTCCGGTGAATTTGCTGAAGGAATCCCTGGAGGAATTTATACGGGAATTTTCGGAGGAATTCCCGGTGGAATTCCTGGAAGAATCTCCGGAGGAATTTTTGGAAGAACCTCCCTTGAAATTCCCGAGGAGTATTTCTTGGTGGCATTCCTGGAGGAATGCTCGAAAGTACACCACTAGCAATTCTCGAAACACTCATCGAAAACCAATGGAGTTGCTGAAGTTATTTCCGAAGGAACACCTACAGGAATTTCCGAAGGAACTCCGAATGGAACTCCTAAAGGAATTTTTAATGGAATTACTGGAGTAATCCGTGATGGAATACCTAGATAAATTCCCGAAGGAAAACCTGAAGCAACTTAAAAAATTCCTTAAGGTAATCTCGATGGAGCACCTAAAGAAAATTCAGAAGGAACTCCTAGAGGAACTCACGATGTAGGCATTTTCGAAGAAACACACGAATCATTTTTTGAAGAACTTTAGGTTTAGGAAAACCTGGAAGAATTTACTATGGAGCTTTTGAAGCTTTTTCCGAAGGGACTCCTGAAGTAATTCCCGAAAAAATATCTGGCAAAATTTCTGAAAGAATTCTTGGAGGAATTACTAATGGAACTCTAGAAAGAAATTTGGATGGAACACCTGGTGTATTCTTGAGGGAATTCATAGAGGAATTCTTGGAAGAATTCCCGAAGAAATTCCTGGAGTAATTCCCGAAGGAACTTAGAGAAATTTCCGAAGGAACTTGTTAAGGAGAACTCGATGGACCTCTATAAGGAACTCCCAAAAGAACACCGGGAGAAATTCTCAAAGGAACATCAGGTGTTATTTTTGAATGAACTTTTTTGAAAAATCCCTAATGAAACTCCTCAAGGAATTCTCGAAGGAACTTCTGGAGGAATTCCAAAAAGAACTCCTAATTCCCGAAGATATACCTGGAGAAATTTCCTCGTAGGAGCCAAATATGAATGCCAGAAATACCTCTTACAAGAAGGTAGTCCTAAAGGAATTCCCGAAAGTAATCTTGGAGAAATTTCCGAGGGATCTCCCTAATGAATTCCAGGATTAAGAATTCATCCTGGAATTTATTAAGAAGATCTCTCGGGAGATCTTAAATAAATTTTTGAAGAAGTCTCGAATGAATTCCTGGAGAAATTTCCAAAAGAACTCCAGGGAAAAACTCTAAAAGAACTCCTGGAGAAATTCTTTGAGGAATTCCTGGAGCAACTCCTGGCTGAATTAGCAATGGAATTGGAGGCAGTTCTGCATAAATTTTCGGAGAAATTCCTGAAAGAATATCCGATGAAAATCGTTGAGGAATTCCCGAAGCAAATCCCAAAGGAGTATCCCAAGAAGTTCCTCGAATTATTCAACAAGACATTCCTTAAGAAATTACCCAAGGAACTCCTTGAGGGAATCTCCAAGGAACTACTTGAGGATATCTTGAAGGGAATTGATAGAAATTTCAAAGTAAATTTCCGAAATGTTGGAGGCATATCCTAATGAATTCCATAAAGACTCCTGGAGTAATTTATGGAGAAAGTACTGGAGAAATTTCCGACAGAACTGAAAAAATAGTTGTCGATGAAAATCTAGGAGAAACTCGCGGAACAACACATGGAGGATTTCTGGAAGGCGCTCCTGGAGGAAGTTGTGAAGGAATTTTAAATGCTACTCCTTAGGGAATTCTGCAAGAATTCCTTGAGAAAAATCCAGATGAATGCTCGAAAGAACACCTGAAAGTTTTTTTGGCGCAACTCCCGAACGATCTGCTTGAGGAATTTCTGAAGAAACTCCTGGAGTTGTCTCAAATGGTTTTCTTAGAAAGTCACCAAACATCTTCCTTTAAGGGAAATTAGAAAAGAAATTCATGCTAAAGGAATCTCAGGAATAATTATTATTGCCGAAGTCTTGGAAGAAATCGTTACTAATAGAATAACTGAAAGATTTTTTTGTTTTCGAAATCCCAGATGGGATTGCTTTTGCCTGAATGCCGGAATGAATTTCTGTAGAAATAATCCTAGAAGAAATTCCTGCTTGAGGAATTCCAGAATGGATTTCTGTTCCCGGATTCCCAGAAATATTTCCAGCTAGTAAAATTGAACAAAAAATCTGGAGAAATCTCTAATGAAATCCTTAGAAGATGCCCTAAATAAATTTCAGACGGAATATCAACAATAGGAATTCATGGGACAATCTTTGTTGGAGCAATTCTGGAAGCTAACTCCGCTCAAATAAATTTAAGCGGAATTCCTGTTGAATGAAAGGAATATTTCAGCACAAACCAACTACAGGGAATCCCTGGAGGGATTCTCAAACAAACCCGTTAATGAATCCCATAAAGAATTCCTGCTGGAAGAATGCCAAAGGATATTCCTGTCGAAGAAATCTCAGGAGTTCCTACTGGAGGAATCCTGATTAGAAAAAAAGATCTCCTGGAGGAATGCCGCTTCGATGAATGTATTCATAAATCCCGAATAAAATCCGGGGAAAAGACAAACGTATTCAAACACTCAGAACATTTTCGTTGCACTTTTAAAATCCAATCGAATAGGTTTTTATGAGCGTTTCGATATAAATAAACATGTAAACATTGCCGCCCAACACCAGCTTCGATGCCGGACGCTGCGTTGCAGTGCGTCAACTTTGAAAATTTTCAAAGTTTAGAACGACTTCAGCGTTTTTAGTACAATGACGTACGTCACGCAACGCATCATTGTGGCTTGCTGCACTGAAACTCATTGCTTCAAACTGAGCTGTCAGTTAAAGTTGAAGTCGAAGTCGAAGTCGACGCAGCATTGTGGCTCCCGCTTAATGGCTACTGCAGCAAGTCAGGCAGGTTACTCAGGCTGAAATCGTAAATTCTAGGAGAAATTTGAAAGATCAAAGAAACCTTAGATTTTGTCTGATACTCGTCTAGCATTCAGTCATTCAGTTAGTTCATCAGCGAATGCAATATGAACCTCTCAGAGATTTAATTTCTGATCACATTTTCAGATATGTCCAGAATTTCTCCAGGAATTTCTGAAAGATTAGTTTTTGAGTAAGTTTTTCCCCAAAATGTAGAGGCAGAATCATTATTTGCGGATTATTTTTTTTTACATAAATCATACAACTATATTGCTCCAGATGCTTTTGAACTGGAACTCTCGCGAATACTCAAAATTCTCGAGAATTTGCTGAACCAGGAGTTTTACCAGGGACTTCTGCTAAAGCTTCGCCAAAAACGGATTTTCCCGATACCTTACTCCGATTTTCTCCAAACATTTATAATCACAAGTACAACAAATGAGTACACCCAAAAACTTCATGAAAAACAACACAAATCTTTTAAACAAAATATTAGAAATACTTTTATGAGCTACAAAAGGCGTGCTTTGAGGAATTCCATCAGATACTAAAAATCCCTTCAAATATTCTTTCAATTGTTTTTCACTAACTATTTTTAAATTGTAAAAAAAAATTCACCAGAGTTACTAATCCAGAATTTTATAATGTTTAATTTAAATTTAATCTTGGGGCAATTCATTCATTCATTCAAAATTTTATCAGCTGTTGTGGCGGGTCATCTTCGGAATGGTTCAATACTGGTATTGAAAGCAGCCTTTAGTTTGGTCAGCTTCAATGCTGTAAATTAATATGTATTTACTTAGAATTCACTTTACTTATACCTATAAATCTTAAAGTTAACTTACACTCTAGTATTCTGCCACCATTCCCGACAACCTTTTCGTCTCAACTGATCTATTGATTCCACTATTCACATCTACCTTTAGATTCCTTCAGTGTTGCCAGATTCACAGAAAAATCACCACAACATCAGCATCCTATCCGAATTTCTCAAAGACTTTTTGCTCAAAGGACAAAGCTTATATCAAATATTCTCCTAGAGATTGTACAAGGATATTTTTTTAGAAAGAAGTTATAATTTTTGTTATGTTTTATAAAACTTTCATAGGACGCTTGATGTTTTCTGGAACATGTACATCCTGAAATGCATAAGTGACATATGAATCTATAAATATTTGAATGTGTCTCAACCAGTCTTTCCACCAGAATTTTCTTTAGAATATCTTTTAAATGGTTCAAATTGTGATGTTAGGTAACAACACGACGACAAGATATTAATTTCCAAGAATGGTTTTTACGCCAGTTCATCTACTATGTTATATAGTTTAACAGTTGTTGGCTGCATTTTTCACAGATTCTCGTACTTATGCTTGTGGAGACTGTATAAATTTAAGAATTTTGGAAATTCCCGGTGGCTAGCAACAATTCCCGAGGTTTTCCCGACTTTTTCCCGGTGGTATCGAATTCCCGAGCTTTTCCCGGTTTTCCCGAAATTCCCGACTGGGTGGCCACCCTGCAGAGATGTTGAAATATTGTGAATGTCATTTCGAACTGTCAAAAAAACCGCACCGCAGCGCCGCACGGGCCGTTCAAAGTGAAATTCACTAGAGTGTTTTCACCCGGGTGAAAATCTCTGCGCGCTCCGTGTGGCTCTGCGGTGCGGTTTTTTGACAGTTCGAAATGACATTTACAATAGGGTGACAATGGGTATTATCGGCAGGTTTGTTCTCTTCGTCATGGGGGGTTTTTGTCAGCCGAATTGCCTGAAACTTGGCCATATAATTCAGCTTAGTTGGGAAGGATTTGAGACCAACTCTGAGTTCAATAGGTTTCAAAAAAACCCCTAAGACGAAGAGAACAAAACGGCCGAGAATAGGTAATTTCCCCTATTTCAACATCCTTCTATCTGATAAGATGAAAAGATTTCTAATTTATGATGTGCTTGATGGTGTAAATCCAAAGAGCAGAATTTTCATGCGCTCAGTGCGGACAAGCCTGCTTATTAGAGACATCTTTTCTCGTAGATATCGCCGAAAATTTTGTAATAAAAATAACCTATACCCTTAAATAATACATACTTACCGAATTTTTATTTCTTTTTACCGAGGTCAGCACAATCAAGTAATGTTTTAATGCCGAAAATCAGTATAACAGTCTCGTATTGATTTAAATTGAAATCAACACTCAGACAGCTCAGTCCGGAAAGTAAGTATACATAAAGACATCGCTCACGCGGATATAATTACATTTTATACATTCTTTTCTCAAATAATTAATCTTGTACAGTTACACCAGATTTGTTTTTTGAACTGGTCGGTTTTTGCTATTGCAACAGGATCAGAACTGACTAAGTTATATTGTCGGGCCGCCACCAAACCGGACTTCGCACAATCAAGTCGCGACGCGACCCAACTTGCGACGTTTTTATAATCATGTCAAATGTAGTGCGCATCCTTCCCGTTGTTGTCAGCAACACAGCGCACTAGATGCGAAACAGTTGCGACACTTGTGGACCAAGAAAATTGCAATTTTTGATTGAATGTCGGTCTTGATTCCAACCGGATAGACAATATTGTCTATCCGGTTGGAATCAAGACCGACATTCAATCAAAAATTGCAATTTTCTTGGTCCACAAGTGTCGCAACTGTTTCGCATCTAGTGCGCTGTGTTGCTGACAACAACGGGAAGGATGCGCACTACATTTGACATGATTATAAAAACGTCGCAAGTTGGGTCGCGTCGCGACTTGATTGTGCGAAGTCCGGTTTGGTGGCGGCCCGACAATAGCAAAAAAAAAAATACGGCTCGCGCAAAACAAAAAGCGGGTGCATTTTATCTTTCCGCTCTTATAGATGAAACGATCATTTCACTACCCACATCCAAAGAAGCGCTTCAACATACAAGCGACTTCATCGATCAAATCACGCGAGTCGTTGATGCACACGAAATAGGCGAAAAAGGATGTGAAAACAACATGCGCACCCTCATTGAAAACCTCATGCACTATGGCCTATCAAACATCCCTCTTCTCATCTCATAACTTATCGCATCCGATCGCATCTCACCTTACCCACTATGTGCACAGCCTAAGATCGCTTTGTGGTCTTCAGAGGGTTTATTCCTCATAAAATTTCCCACAGAAATCATTCATCGATTTATTTTTAGGGGTTAATGGTGATCCTTTGGCGATTTTTCTTTGAAAAAGTGATTTTCCCCATAGTAAATCGTATGAAAACTAAAAATGACCGGCGCTAAAATATAGTTTCTCCGATCGAGCTGAAATTTTTCACAGTTGATATGGGGCTAAAATGGAACTCAAAAAGTGTACAGGAGTAAAATGTCTTTTTGTGTCCCACGCTAGTGAATAATCAATTATTACTAACCCAAAGTCGAATCTGTTTGATGATAAATCTTCAGCAGAGTTGCAGTGTTTACCGACTTGAAGTTACCCTTCGAAAATCGCAATGCAAGGCTTAAAAATCTCTAAACTCGTGATGTACGATGTTTATTCTTTTATTTTCAAGTTGGGACAAACTTATGTCGCATTGGGTGGATTGTCGCAACAAATACAGGTTGCAACATTGTCATTATTATTGCGCGATGGTTGAATTTAGAGTCACTGCACTTGAATTAAAATCATGAAAAGTAAATATTTGTTTAACTCTCCTAAGATGTTTGAATTTTACATCACGATAGCGTAGTGTATGTTCAGCGTGCCTGACTGGGTCATATTGACGCCAACATCTTACAAGTGAAGAATTTGGAGCAAGTTTTCGTTTTGGTTTACGGCAATCGTTTACGAATTTCATCAGCTCTTCAAAATATTTGTGTGAAGAAATCGTACAACGCAGTGGCGATTCCCTAATCTCAAATCAACCTGTTCAACAAATCCAAATTCTTGATTTCTCAAAATAAATTGACTTGTAATTTGTAGAAAATGACGATAATAGCCGTTTCCGCCTATTTTCAATTTGATTCTGATCCTGAATTCTCCGCAAATGCAACTTTTAGGGTCGTTGAACAGGTAAAAAGTGGGGTTACGAGACGCCACTGGTGCAACGATTCCTTCAATATTTGCATCTTTATTCAACTATCGAGCTCTCTCAAGTTCAAGTTTCTCAAAAAAAATCAAATTTGTTTCTAACAATTCCTTTGAATGTCAACTGTTGGTTATGTTGGGAGGTATGGCGTTCAATCTTTCGAGGAATAACTCAAAAACGGATTCTTAAGCTTTCATCTGACGTTTCGGTCACTATATTGTGCCTTCTTCTGGGAATTAACTATGCTCCGTTTTATCGTAAGTATGAGCCCACTGAATAGTTCACATTCGTCCCAGACGTAATGTATCGTCCGCCGCCGCAGGCGGTGTTCCTTTGGATGTAATATCCGAAAGATATCCGTTCATCGGAAGCCGAAAGGGTAATAGTAATCTGCCCGAATTACTAGTACAATTTTGAAAGGCACCAGCTATATATTTTGAAAAGAGATTTCTAGATAAATCCCTAGATTATTTCGGGAAAAAATCTCTTGAAGGGAATCCTATAGGAAACTGCTAGTAAAAACTTTGACGTACAGTAAAACCCTGTAGGAATTTCAAAGAACTCCAGCAAGTAAATCTTGAAAATTGTCAACATTGTCCTTCTAGGATTTTTCCAGTGATTACTCATTTTAAGGGACGTTTTCTCAGGTTTTGCCAGGTATTCTCCTTGGAAATTTCCTCACTGAAGACATTACTCTACTACTAAAACATTACTCAAAAAAAGTTCGAAGTGATCTTATGAGAATTTTTCATGAGTATCCTCTCAAATTCATACTGGTTTAAAAAATTCTTTAAAAAAATGTTCGGGTAACTGTCTCCAAAAATATTCAGCAATACTTAAAAAAGCCAAGAAAGTTCCTTTCTGTTTATTTCAAAGATTTTTTTTAGTTTCTTATTTCTCCAGTTTTTTTTTTTTTTTTTAATGGTGGGGGCTGGCTCACCAACACTTCCGGTCCGCTTTAGTGCTTTATGCATCATTGTGGCCAGGTGTTGTTCTAGTTTTTCCAACTGTATTGTAAAGCATTAGCGGTGATCCTTGGCATTCTTGTGTAAATTGGGGTACTCGGAATGTTGATCGATCACCGATTATTGGTGGCAGATGCAGTGGAAAGTTTGTCTTAATACGTATCAATCGTCTCTGACAAACGAGAAAAACTGACCTCACTGATTACCTGTCTCTGAGCCAAATTTGGTATAGAGTATTCAGTGTCCGATTAATCGCTTCATGTTTGATGGAGGCTTTTAATCCAATGGGTTACATAGCCGCTATCCGAATGAAGAGAGTAATGTTCCGCGTAATATATCACAAATCAAAAGAGGTGCGGTACATTACGTGGAGCGGATATACTGAATTGGGTACCAGACCAAGTCCCTGCTGGGTGGCGCTAAATAGGTGAGCCATAGACAATAGAATCGTCAATGTCGTAGGGCATAGTATGTGACTATTGTCGAAACAACACTATTTTTGATCATTGTCCAATCAAAATCATAAGCGGCGTCCACATACACTAAGCGTATAACTATGTTAGGGTCAAGATTAGGGTATGGCAAAATATAATAACACTTTTTTTAGTTTGTGTAGTTAGTTGAACTAGAGTTAACTTTTTTATTGAGACATTTTCTGTAGGTTTATTCTGGATTACAATACAATAGCTGCCCTTTAGCTGAATTATTTTACAACAGTAAACAGCATTATTCCTTCTTGATAAAAGATGTATTAACAAAAGCATTTCAATGTGGACATAGAATTGCGAAACTATACATCTGATCAGATATTTTTCCGGTATAAAATTTGTGATGGAAAGTCAAACACTTACAGAACATAGTTTTTCAATGTCAGACAAACATCACATTAACACAGCTACCAATGAACCAAACCTTCTCTACTGTCTTCTCATTTTGCCGCTTCCTATCCTCAATTGAACTTAAATCTGACACTAGTTAGGACTGTCTGTGGAAGATCGGGGTTTCTAATTCTGTGTAGGACTTGTTAAAACGGGATGCCTGATATGTACTGCGGACAAATGGGCTGGAAGTACTGAGCAATCACAATTACTGTCGTACTAATCATATTAAATGCATGTTTTTCTACTTACATCCCGAACGTCGCCAACCGGCAAAGAGGACATGACGAAAAAACGCGAGATGGCCCTAACAAAAACGGGAAAGGCGATGAAAATGATCACCGATGCAACGATATGGAAACAAAATAGATGAGAAATTATCGACCAAATCATAATCTATGAACATATCGCTAATGTTCTTTATCATTCTTTATTTTCCTCGATTCAGCAAAATCGAAACCTCTCTACTATCTCTTCATTTTCTGCCTCTTCCCATCCTATTCCCACATCTTCCTATATCCTCTACCCCATCTATTTAATGTATCTGACACTTGTTGGGACTGGTAATAATATTTTGCCCATGAATACACTACCTAGTTTTTGGGATGTTTCTCCTGAGATTTTGTCTAGAAAATTCTTTTCAAAAATCGCCCAACGGATCTTTAAGAAATGTTTTTGAAAAAAATGTCGAGAGTTTTGCCGAAATGTCTTCAAACTCACTTTCAGAAAGCATGAGTTGCGTTGATTTACGAATCAAAAGTTTATTCTTCATCCAGCACTCAACTAGTCCATTCCAGTTTAATGGATTTCTTCAATACCGTGAAAAATAAAAAAAAAACCTTCACGCTCTCGCGGATTTGGCGCGAATTTATTTCCAGTATCGCGCGGATTCAAATTTAGCTCGCGCGGATTTTTTTCGACCCTTGTCGTAACAACCCTATAAGTATAAACTATAAACCTATAGGTTGACGGTTATTGAGTCGATATTGCAAAAATGAATGGAAATTCCAACTTGGGAAAACATGTGGGGGTCTTAAAATAATGCTATTTCCTACATTTGTATATCCCACTAATGGGGTCTCGATCACGTCAATGCAATTGTTGCCAACTGAATCAGGCATTTTTTTCGGATTAGTATTGATTAGTAAGTATGGAATTCCACTTTTAGTTAGGTACAATTTAATAATTTTTGCCTTTAAATATCAGCTACATGTTCTAGGCACCGCTCCCGGAAGTACTCATGTCGCTTCCGTTGGTCATTTCGATCCGCAGCAAAATATTTGGAAAGCTTCTCGCTCCCGTAAGTGATCTTTTGCTTTTCCTGTTCGTCGTCGTCGTCCTCAAACTCCACGTCGTACGCTTTCTTCTCCAAAGCCTTTCCGGCCGTCGACCAACTAAAACGTACCAGTCGAGGGTAACCGAACACCAGCTCGTAGGTTCCCAGGAAATTTTTCGTAACCGGATCGCCTGGATAGCCGCTTCCAAACTTGATACCCGGTTCCATTCCCTCGCGGAATGTCCAAACCTTCAGGGCATGGTCTCTGCTGACCTTCGCGCAAATACTGGCAGCCGAAACGATCGGATAGGTGCTATCGGCCTTCTTGGCGACGGTAATTTTAAACTTGGGAAAAATTTGCTTCAGTTTGGCTTGGTACTTTTCCGGTGGTCCAACCGTATCGACGTAGACTTCCGCAATGTTAACTCCAGCCTCGATGGCCTTGCGTACCAGACCGATGGCCGAGTCCATCGATACCTCATTCAGAGACCGCTTCGTGCGGCGCAACATACTCATACAGATGTCGTTGGGTGCTATGACTTCCACGGCCCAGCCGATGCTTTCCGTAGCATAATCTTTCTGATTCATTTCGTCGAAAATAAGATCTCTTTTCTCCTCCGTCAGTTGTTTGGAATCGGCAAAGCCCAACTTTTTAAGGACGTCCTTTTTACTGATTGGACTGAAGGCAATTCCGTAGACCATAGGACCTGCAGGAAATCCGACATTCAAAATAACCTATTTTTTTTTCAGTAATTTAAAACCTTACCTAAAACAGGCCCACGACCAGCTTCATCCACGCCTAAAACGCACGGCTCGTCCTGGCAGCTCTGTGGAATTTCCGAAATGTAAGTAAAGTTTTTGCCATTATCCTTGCTGCTAATGTACGGGCCGAGCGAGTCCAGGCTATCGATGCGGGATCGCTTGGGATTCGGTCCATCCTCTTCCACGCTCGGTTCTTGTTTCAATGGAGGTGAAGCAGATGCCATTGTCTGACTGATACTGAAAAATTTTCATAGTTTAGATAAACTTATATTCATTAAATCAAAAACTCTAGTTTCCTGGATTCAACGTACACATCGAATGCGCGCGGTTTTCTAGCTGGCTGATGGCTGGTTTGCGTGAGTTGTTTTTTAAAAATGAACACATGAATGAACCAAGCCGGTAGAGAATTCGTTTGTGAATGTCGAATCTCTTATTACCGACAACACAGTAGACTACAGTCGGGACTCAAATATAACGGTACATCCTAGGGGGGGCAGCGAAAGGCTAAATCCCCGTAGCTCACAACAAAAACACGTTCAAAATTGTTTGTGCTGAAAACTCGGCTGAAAATTTATGCATTAGCATTACATACATCATTTCTTATGGATTTATTTGCTGTCTCCGCGTTGTCGTGTAATTTCGAATGCTAAAAATTTGGAAGCCTTTTGCTAGTTGTACATTCATTTGCTACTATCTCAGTTCAGAAGCATGCTATCAAAAAACAATGTATCTATAGATGAATTTAACCTTGTAGTTTTATCTGAAAGTTTGCCGAATGACATTAGGGTCGCACACGCATATCAAAGTCGTGAGCGAGCTGTGAAGGCAACTCTCCACGCCGTGAGTGCAAATTACATTCACGCAGTGGAGAGTTGCGTTTGCTGCCTTCTGTTGATTTAATTATTGATGCTACGTTAGTCTATTGTTCTACGGGAAGATTCAAAAATTACGTCCATCGTTTTTCGGGATTTCTAGACCCCCCTCCCCCCTCTGTCACGCAATTTCCCTCGAGATTTCCCTATACCCAATACATGTACTGTCACACTTTTCTAGACCCCCTCCCCTCCCCCAAATGTTGGACGTAATTTTTGAACGTTCCCTATAAAGTTTCAGGAAAAACAAAAATGAAAATAATATGTTCCATGCATTGATTTTTGCTACGATGTTTCTGAAGCGAGTTACCAGTGAGTGAATGTAACTGGTTGCAAATATCTTCGGCGAACTATTGCATCTTGCTGTTGCTTTGCTTTTTAGAATACAGTCCGGATTCACTGGTTGGGTCACGACTGCGCCCCGATTAGCGAATAGTGTTCGTTCGTTGGGGCAACTGACAACTGATCAAAATGCTCTAGACACACGCAAGTGACGAGAAATACGTCACGGAACACTCACATACTTGCGTAAACGTTCTGTATACAGGAGCTGTGATGCGACGGCGGTTAGACGTCAAACTCGTTTTGACATCTATTTTGACATTGACAATGCTTTTTAGTTGGGTTTTGCCCCAACCAGTGAACATTCAACCATCGAGACAGCCCATCTAACGAGCTCTCAATGAACGAATCGTCACTGTACCGAGCAAATGTTCAATCGTAATAACCCGGGAGCGGTCGCGTTGTGTACTGAGTACACGCACCATAAAAAAATGCACGCATGTGGTACACAGTGTGACCGCGGCGTTGCTGCACGCAGAAAAAAGCATGGTAAAATCAAAAATATTCCAGGTAAACTCAAATAAATTGTCAATTTGTTCTGGCAACAAAAATAAAACTGTTTGGAGCAAATCGAACGTCACATTTGAAGCAAATTCAATCCATTTTTGAAACAAACATGTATCTTCTGACTGGTTATGTTAGAAAAAAATGTAAAAATTTTTGTTTTTTTTGTGGCAGGTCGGCCCTACGGAAATATTTGTTTTCCAATTAAATTTACAAAATTATTTCCTTCTCTAGGAAAATCCACTTCCCGCGTGGCACTTTCAATGCCAACATCATGTAGATAACATACGCTCCCGAAATCAATGGGATTTCGTGGAAACTTTTGGTGAAACTTGCCTTTTTTTGCAAGAGGAAAACTTGTTTGGTGATGCAGCTGGAACTTGAGAGTTTTGTTTATGTTCTCGACGGCGGAACGGGGGGCTCTTCAATGGGTATTGGAGAAATCAATATGTAATTGAGTTTGTTTTAAAAAATAATATTTTAGTTTTAAATATTTTATCAGTTTACTGAATAAACATGAATATTTTTGTTTCAAACGAACGAAATTTGTCTCCGTGTGTAGGTAGTCAAAGACGCGACTGCTCGAGGGTTAAAAAATTTTGGACACATCAAACACCAAAGGAGGTAGCAAGTAAACAAACCGATTATTCCATGCACCACCCAAAAAGTGTGACAAAAAAATCACCAGGGGGTCTAACCTGTTGAAATTAGCATTTCTTAATTTCAAAACCGTTTTACTCTCAGTGTAGGGAAATGCTGTCAGTGCCATGCTGGCAGTGGCCACGTGGCCCGGGTTGTTTACCGGAGTTAAAGAGCCAACTGTCAGAGAGGTGGCGGGAGTGTTAGAGCAACCTTAACGGCGGCTACTATTCGAGCAACCCGCGCAGCGCTACCATTTTGACTTAACCACCCTTTTCCACACCGGTAGCAATCAAATTAGTCACCCTGATTCGTATCGGGAGGGCTGTCATATTCCCATTGCATTTTTAGCAGCGCAACTGTCCCGCTACTATATTTGGTCACCCACCCATAGCGCTACTATTTTGAGAGCGCATCCAGCAGCGACCGGTAAAGTTTGCTGCAATGATGGAGGGCTGCCAAACGAGGTTTAGAAGCGCACCGTTAAAGGTGCTCTTAGGAGTGCTCACGCACACAAATGCACTGATGTGCGACCAGGCTTATGCATCGATAGAGTAGTTAGGTCGCCATGCATTTAGTGGCAGGGCATAGCTCATGCAGTTTTCAGATCAGAATGATTAATCCATTCAGGCGCTCACGCTGTTATGCCAGCTTACATTTGGTAAGTGAAATAAACGTTCAGAAAGAACAGTTTTTGTAGAGAGTTTTTCTCTCTAAAAAAACTCGTGTTCCAAAGGGTCCTGGGACAAATATTTCTGGTGGAGGTTTCCACAATATTTGTTCCATTCTTGGATCGTTGATGTCCACCTTGGTTGCCTAGAAAGGCACTTGTAATGATTACGTCTGGTGCACGGAGAAACTGAAAAACTCAAAATTAGGTACTTTTAAACTCAATTTTGAGTTCTTTTTCATCTCCCTTTTCATGCGCTCTTTCTGTTGTTGTCAGAGAGCGAAGAGAGAAACAACCCAACTTTTGCAGTTCCGTGCGTCAAGCCAAAACTGAGTTTCTAGCACAGTACTCAAATTTGAGTGAATATAACCTAGTCAAAATTTCGGTTGAGTGAAAAAAACTTAAAATTAGGTATTTTTTTCACATGGAAGCAAGCGGGAACAACCCAACAAAAACATTGATTCCATCAACTCAAAATTGGCTTGACGCACGCAACCCCGAAGTTGGGTGGAAAGAACTCACTTTTGGGTAGTTTTGTCTCTCCGTGTGGAGATTTCCACAGTAATAATTACAAGAAGTTTAGGTCGGACGGTCCGGGCATCCACTAACTACCATCATATATTTTTCAACATAACCAGGGGTGTAAGGTCCTACCCTCTACGCCCACCCAAAGATACTCACCTGCACGCCATCTACTGTTGGTTCTAATTTGTTAACATCTTTTGTTTAATGGTTTTATAAACATCAATATGTAGTAGAACAAACATCAGCGTTTTTCTCTCGATTTAGATGATTATGATCAGTGTTTTCGGTAATAGGGTCCTAAAATTAAAGACGAAATCTCGCTTATATTGAATAATACGATCAAGCATGGTATTCTAATCGGAATTGTGCTGTACTTGAACTTGAAAAACATAGGAATAATGAGAAAATTCGAAATAAGAAAAATGGTAAATAGTTCTACTTTGACATTTGAGGTCAACCTTGTGTGACTTAGCTCGACATTTTTCGCACTGGGATTTCAAAAATGTTCCTATCTGACATACACGGTGAAAAAAAATCATTCAAAGTATGTATGTGTTATAAGCTAGGGGCGAGACAAAAGGCTAAAAAAATAAAAATTATACATTTTCAACTACGGTTAATAAAAACGTCAAAAAATGAGTAAATATTGTCTATCCGGTTGGAATCAAGACCGACATTCAATCAAAAATTGCCATTTTCTTGGTACACAAGTGTCGCAACTGTTTCGCATCTAGTGCGCTGTGTTGCTGACAACAACGGGAAGGATGCGCACTACTTTTGACATGATTCAAAAACGTCGCGAGTTGGGTCGCGTCGCGACCTGATTGTGCGAAGTCCGGTTTGGTGGCGGCCCGACAATATGTACTCTCGAACCATATATTGTGGTTTAAAACAAGAATCCCGATAGGACTTTAGGAGCCTATTATCGAAATTTCTTGAATCACAGTGATAAATTATCCTCTCATTAGAGAAAAATAATCGCCCAGGGAGTTTTCAATTTTTAGCTGATTTTCGCACTCCAAACAAAGCAATTATAGGCGAAATTTGTTCCCAGTTGACAGTCAACTTACACCCCAGGTTTAACGCGTTAAACACAATGTCGGAAGTGGTGCGCTGTATAGAGTACCAGGTGTACAAGGCAAATACAGCGAAAGTAAAAGAAAAAATGTCGCTAATTCGGTTTTGAACTGAAAATATAATACAATTTGGCATAACGACAGCGAAATGACACTTTTACGTAATATTTGCATGAACCCTAATCGCTACCGTTCAAGGTGTCGGTAATATATCTCTTCGACCGAACTTTCGAACGCCGTTTGACCGGATGACGTTTCTTTTTGTTGACATTTTCTTGCGTATGTGGAACAACAATCACATCCGTAAAATTTGCACAATTTTTCAGTTTTTCTGTACTATTTCAGCATATCTGTGAGTTTTTTGAAAGTTTTTCATACGGAATATCTGTTTCCTAAACCGCCGCGAAATGACTTCTGATTGGGATGAAATCAAACGGCTCGCGGCCGATTTCCAGAATGCACAGCTTTCCACCGGTCTGCAAAGGTATGTTTTCGTCTGAGGAATCGATGTGGCATTTCCATTCAACGCCAATCCCTTTCTATTTGCGATTTCAGATTATCGGAACGGAATTGCGTCGAGGTGGTTAGCCTGCTGATCGAGAAGGGTTTGCTGGAGGTTATCTTCACCACCGACGGGAAGGAATACCTCACCCAGTCGCATCTGGCACAGGAGGTGAAGGATGAGCTGTTCGTTCAAGGTGGCCGGATCAATCTGGTTGATTTGGCCAAAACGTTGAATGTGGACTTTGATCGGCTGCAGCGGGTGGCGGAACAGGTGGTGGCCGATGATTCGAGCGTGAAGTTCGTTTTGGGTCAGCTGCTGGATGTGTCGTATTTTGAGCGGGTTGCAATGGAGATCAACGAGAAGTTGGCTCAAGCTGGCGAGATAAATGTGGCCGATCTGACTATGCAGTACGACTTGCCAGCTGATTTTATTTTGGGCAATATTATTCTCAAGTATTTAAACAAAATAATTATGGGAAAACAGGACGCATCGAATGCAAACATTTTCTTCACCCAGTCGTACGTCACCAGAAGCAAGGCTAAAATCCGCGGTGTGCTGGCCGCCGTTACGAAGCCAACTCCAGTGTCCGCCATTCTTGCCCAGTGTGGAATTCCGGATAGGCTGTTCAATATGTTGGTTAACGAAGTGGCAACGCTTGGAATTGTGACATCTAGATCACCAGGAGCACAGTACATTCCACACATTTATAGAAAAACCCAGGTAGATTGGGTACAGAATTTTTACCGTCAAAATGGCTATTTGGAGCATGATTCCGTCGCTGGGTTGGGTGTAACTGATGTAAAGAACTTTATTACAAATCAGCTACCCGAGGCGAAAATCATTCACCTTAAAAAGTGCAGTGTGGGAGATAAACTAGTTGACCAGGTTGTTGCTTCGCTGGAAGAATGTTTGTCATCCAATACCTACCTGGATGTTTCAACAATCTTGCCAACGATCATGACCGACGAAGACATCGATCAGCTGCTATCCATGGTTCTCACTCCGGCCATGCAAAAGCAAACGCTCATCTTTGGCAGCACAATCCTTACGACCAAATTCGTGGATGACATTATCAAACCCTGTTACGGTATTTCCGAGGAGCATGCGAAAACATCCGTTGACAGCGGCAGCTATCAACAGTACATGGCCGAGAAGCTCATGAAACACCAGCAGGATCCCACGGAAAAAGAATCTTCGTTTGGCGGGGAAAGCAAAGCCGATAAGCGCGAGGAACGTCGTAAGAAGGCAGCCGGCGGAAAGGGTGGCGGCGGTACCCAAGGACGGGAAACGAAAACCAAGTCCACCAAAAAGCACGCCCGCGGTCAGAAGGGAGGCAACGTTTCCGATTCGGATGATGACGTTGGCTCCAGTGTGGGAGGAGCAGGCAAGAAAAGTGGAAAGGAGGCGTCCATTGAGCTGATTACGGCGAAAGAAATTGCCAAGGTGCTGCAAGCTGGATTGGAACCTGAAGGGCTGGAGGATCTTTCTAAGCAGCTGGCGCAGCACTATCTTCCGTAAGTTGTAATTTGGTTTCTATTGCAATTTTATGAATGTGCGTACATGTACTTTAGCGTTAAATTCTTGTTACAGCCGTTATTACATGTACATTTCTTGAATTTTATGTGAACTTTCGAGGTCCCAGGTCTACAAAAAATAGTTGCTGTATAAACAATATAAATACAGTGGTTTTTCGGTTTTATCACGATCAAAACAAAATTTACCGTGATATAAACGAAACCGTGAATTTAGTGAAACGAGAAAAAATGTATTTTTTTTTTATTCAAAATCGTTCAGCTGTAGAATATATGAGTCGTAGTTCACATTTTTAACAGTTTTGGTGGACTAGGCAATGCTGTATTGATTTTATTTTGATTTGGGAATGTTTTAGAACAAGTGTGATAAAAACGAAACGGAAATCGTGATAAAATCGAATAGAAAACCGTGAATTTGGGCGAGTAGTGATTAAAACGACTAGTGATAAAACCGAAACGCCACTGTATCTAAAACAATTTTAGCTCTACTTCTAAAAGATATGTCATTCAACTGTCAAAACTTACTGATGAACTGATGGAATATCGTTATTAATGAACGATTGATTATCGAGTTTACCGAGTAAAATCTGCTGTTGAGAATTCAGTAAAAATAGAAAAAAAAATACTAAACCTGAGCTGGACCATCAGAATCTAAGGGCTGAATTCTTCAACTCGACTTAACCAATAACCCAGGTGCACCCATATAGTCAACCCTGGTTTAACGCTTAGGCCAGGGTGAAGAAATCGGCCCTAAGTATGCATTTTTCTTTTTTCGTGGGATTGCTTCAGGAATTTTACCAGAGGTTAATCTATGAATTCATCCAAAGATTCCTCTAAGAATTTCCTCGAGAATTTCTCCAGAGATATATCCAGGGATTTGTCTAGGACTCTATTCAGGGATTTATCAAGTGGCTGTTCTAAGAATTCCACCAAAGATTCGTCTAGAAATTCCACGAAGCATTTTTTTGGGAATACCTCTAGAGACTACTTGAAAGGTTTCACAAAGAACTCAACCAGAGGTTCCTCCAGAAATCTAAAACTACCAAAGATTTATCCAGTTATTCTTCCGGGGATTCTTTCAGGAGTTTCATCAGAGATTCTTCCAGAAATGCCACCAAGGATTTATCCAAGGTTATCTCCTTTGGAATTCCAACAGCTATTCCTCCAGGAAAACCACAAGGCGTTTATTCAGGAACTTGCCTAGGGATTTGAACAGGTGTTCCTATAAGCATTTCTGTAGGGGTTTATTCAAAAATTCTATCAGTAATTTCGTCAGGGTTCCTCTAGAGATCTCTCTATGGATTTCTCTAGGGCTCAAAAAAGTAATTCCACCAGACATTTTCTCATGTATCCTCTCCAGATTTATCCAGAAATTTCCTCAACAATTCCTAAAAAAGAATTCCACGAGCGATTCCCCCGAAACATCACCAGGGGTTTACCCAGGAGTTCCTCTAAAGACTTGAATTTCCCTGAACATTCCTTCATATTTTTTTTTTTTTTTTTTTTTTTTTTTTTTTTTTTTTTTTTTTTTTTTTTTTTTTTTTTTTTTTTTTTTTTTTTTTTGGTGGGGGCTGGCTCACCAACACTTCCGGTCCGCTTTAGTGCTTTATGCATCATTGTGGCCAGGTGTTGTTCTAGTTTTTCCAACTGTATTGTAAAGCATGAGCGGTGATCCTTGGCATTCTTGTGTAAATTGGGGTACTCGGAATGTTGATCGATCACCGATTATTGCTGGCAGATGCAGTGGAAAGTTTGTCTTAATACGTATCAATCGTCTCTGACAAACGAGAAAAACTGACCTCACTGATTACCTGTCTCTGAGCCAAATTTGGTATAGAGTCTTCAGTCTCCGATTAATCGCTTCATGTTTGATGGAGTCTTTTAATCCAATGGGTTACATAGCCGCTATCCGAATGAAGAGAGTAATGTTCCGCGTAATATATCACAAATCAAAAGAGGTGCGGTATATTAAGTGGAGCGGATATACTGAATTGGGTACCAGACCAAGTCCCTGCTGGGTGGCACGAAATAGGTGAGCCATAGACAATAGAATCGTCAATGTCGTAGGGCATAGTATGTGACTATTGTCGAAACCAAAAAAACTTTTAATGCCCAACCAAATCATTAGCAATATCAATTTGCTTCAAACGCGTTCCAGTGATAGGGTTAAGATTAGGATCAATTATTACAATACAATTTCACGTTTCAATATGTGTTTAGTAGTTTTAGAGGTAACAGCCTAATAAGAAATTTTCTGTAGGTTCATAACTTGCCCTCAACGAGTTGAATGTTATATTGCCTCACAACTGTGAGCAACATTATTACTCATTAATAAAAGGTTGTATCATCAATATGGACATAGACTTGCTGAACGAAACATTTGACCAATTAACATCTTTCAGGTATAAAATAGGTAGTAGGACAAAACTTTTATTTTAAAAAGTAGCTATCTATGTTCATGATAGAAGAGTAGCGTAAAGTGATACCACCCGTTCCAGATCCAGAAACGTTTCACACTGAAAGAAGGTTGGAATGACAGTGTGAACAGAAGATCCGAACTGCTAGGTGTAGGAAGAAGTATGTTTATTTCCCCTCCCCTTCCCCAACACTCTGTAGAATTTTGATACAACTTCACGTAACTGTTTTGGAGGCTTCACTTTTTAACAAATTTACAACAAACACGCTATAACAGTATCTAGAGAATCGTGGAGGGTGAGAAACCTGAACTAGTAGCAGTATTCAAATAGATTAACAATTATACTCTATTATTTTCAATCATTGCAACATTATACTAATATGTGCGGGCCGCCCATTTGCGGAGTTGTGCGGCCAATTATTCTCTTTCCATTCCAGAAACGACCGTTTTGAAGCAAGAAGTGTCCTAATGGCCAACACAAGCGGGACTTGTCCGAAACACACAAGATAAGTACAACAATTTTATAATCAGGCACCCAACTCTTTCTACTACTTTGCTAATAGATAAATACTTCAATATGCATACTTCAATATCAATTATTTGTTTGTTTGCGCCTTTATTTATGACACTATTGAAGCATTCGTGTCGCCGCGAAATAGTTTACAATTTATCTTATTCACATTTTTCAATTCACTTTAAAGTATCTGACACTGCTTTTACAATTGTGTATGTAAACTTGTATCTTAATTATGTTCATTATTAATAGTAGTCTGATAATCCAAGTCTAGTGATTTTTTTCCCAAGGAATAGAAAGAGTTGGTGTCATAATCAATACAATACTTGAAACTGGAAACTCCTTATTTCCCCCTATGGGTTATAGGGAGGGGCGGGACATTCGAGCCTACTCATCAGTGGAAAGGACTTGATATGCTAATCGGTTTAGCATAGGGCAGATACAAGTCTACTGGTAGACGTATCGCCCAGCGATTCAACGCAGATTGGCCACGGTCCGGGGGTGCGTTGATTATAACAGAATAACAGAACAGAATAACAGAACATTCCTTCATATTTTTCTCGGGGAATTTCACCAAGGATTTAATCCGAAGTTTTTCTAGGGTTTATCCAGAAATTGTTCCGAATTTTTTTTTCAGAAATTTATCCAGGTGTTCCTCTAGAGATCCCTCCAGGGAATCCTGAAATTTTTACAGAGATTACACCGGGAATTCCTCAAGAGATTTCCCTAGAATTTTCTCCTCGATTTCCTCCTGGATTTTTTCCAGAGACAGGGTATCCGTTCATCCATACGGGAAAACCCCGGAATTCGAAATCATCGGCAAAAATACGGGGAAAACACGGGAAATTGTAAAAGGCACCGGTATAATTTTTTTTATGGTGTCTGTCTGTACTGCATTAGTGACAAGCAAGTCTTGAATACATTGCCAACAACAGCAGAGTTGCCGACTATTTTTATAGACAATCAGTCTCTCAGATATTTCAATAGTTTTTGTTGGATTTTGAATCTCGATAAATTCATGTAAAAGAAATCTGAATATAGGTATTTCTAAGGTGATTTTTTTTAGATTTATAGAAGATTTCCCGAAGATTTTTTTAAGACTTTCTAGGAAAATCCTGACAGCAAAATTCTAGCGAAAATACCGAAGAAGTTCATGAAGGCCCTCTAGGAATTCCTGGAGGACTCGGTAAACCTGCAGACGTTACTTCCGGAGATTTTTACTTTTGGAAAAAAAAGAATATCAGCTTCTGGAGGCAAGCTTGATATTTGGTGAATACATTCGCGAAATGATGCGATTTGCTTTCGAAAACGAATACGTTTTCACCCTTCCTCGCTTTATCAAATCAACCTCCCTTACGAATAGCACACGAACAGACTCGACGCTGATCAGCATTGTTGCCTGCTCCTTTTCGCCGTTGAGCTGTTGCGTTCCAGCCAAGCCTGTCTTTTCATCGCTTTCGATGCTTTTCGATCACCTAATTTCACGAAGCATCGTAGGCTGGGAACGTTATTGGTGTGGTGTCGGTACATGCGAATGTTGCTTCTGTGTGCGTGTCGAGCGTTCGTGCCGTAACTTCGGTGTTGTTCGGATGTTCGGGTGAGCATGTGGCGGCACTGATAGATGCGTGCAAAATCGTGTGTGAGTTACATCATGTTGGCACAGACAAACATACGTAACGCTTCGAACATTTTTCGATTCAAATCATAGTCACGGAAACATATTCGCCCAATGCTAAAATGACTAAGTTTGGCCGACCATCAACTAGGTGGCGGTAGTGAGCAAACGTCAAACTCGAACAAACGAGCGCCACAGGGGGGTAGTTGGCTAACTATCAAATTTTGAAAAAGATCGTTAAATCGAAGTACGATGGGAATTATCAGAGTGTTACGTCTGTTTGTCTGTGATGTTGGTTTTGCCACCTGTTTGCCTCTGGTCATCGCTGAGCAGTGTACAGTTCAATCGCAAGCGATAAAAATACAATTGATAAGTTGATTGAGCATTCGTGAGGTCATAATTTGCATCATTGCCTGGAGGAATTCTGGTGACATTCTTAGTTTCAACTCTATATAATCTCTACCAGGAAATTTTCTACCTTAAATTTGAGCCCTTTGGCAGAAGTCAAGTAAAAATATCAAAGCTAAATGCAAATAAAAATCTCAAGAGCGAGTGAGTAACACAGGAAATTATTGCGAATATTCCAAACAAAAAAAAGCTACTCCTGTAAGACTCTGATGGAATCTTCTAAGACATTTTTAACAGATTTCCTGAGTACAATAGCAGAATCCATTTTAAAACTGTAATAAATGACGATGGAAGCAAAACAAAAATTTACATGAAGATGTTCACAAAATGTAGCAAATGATTGATACATGATTTTCTTTGACGATCAGGTATAGTTCACCAAACATATTTCGATATATTTTCCACCTAATTTTTAGGACATTCGCCAAAAACTCCGCGAAAGAATCAGGTACAGTGACATTATTTCAATAATATTTACATATAGATTCCATTTCCTTGTTATAGAAAGGAACTTTTCTACAGACTTCCGTCTTTTATCGACTTTTTGAACTCTCTAAGCATAATACCTCCTTCGAATGAGTGTAATCTGTTTTCCCAGGTAGACGAGAATATCTAAATCAGATCTCAAATCGAACATTTTTTTATGTCATGTCTCTATGTGATTTTGATTTGTAATTTCTGGAACAGTCTGTAATCTTAACAATAGTGAGCTGCAGATGAAAGACAAGCATCGCCGCCTGCGGCTCCAGTTAGCCTAGTGGTTTAGGCTAAGGATCGCCAATCCGGAAATGGCGGGTTCGATTCCCGTTCCAGTCGGGAAAATATTCTCGACTCCCTGGGCATAGTGTATCATTGTCCTTGCCTCATAATATACAAATTCTTGCAATCGCAGGCAAAGAAAGCCCTTCAATTAATAACTGTGGAAGTGCTCAAAGAACACTAAGTTGAAGAGAGCAGGCCAAGTCCCAGTGGGGACGTAGAGCCATAAAGAAGAAAAAGAAGAAGCCTGCGGCTCCTAAGGTCGAAGGTTCGATGCTGGCTGTTGGATTTTTTTTTTTATTTTCAAGGTAAAAAATTGGCAACTGTTGTCTGATATTGTTCTGATTTTGTAATATCTTAACGAGCTATTATTGAGCACTTATCCATACTAAATTTTGATATTATTTCTGCTGTTTTATCTCTTATCTCAATCATCAGTTTTTGTTCTTCAGTAATTCAATTAGTATTAACTGAATGTGTTATTCGTTAGATTTTCTCACCTTCTCAGATTGTACCTTTTAATTCTGTCCTCTAATATAGATAGGCGAAATTAAAAGGTACAACATTGATTACACTCATTCAAAGACTTTCATGCTAAATTTTGTCGATTGTAGAGTTATTTAGTTGTTTAATTATAATTTTTGAAGTCAACAAATCTCGTATCTGATTATTGACCATCTGTGTATAAAAAAATGCGCTAAGGGGTGATACACAAATTATGTCACGCAAAAATCGACCTTTTTCAACCCCCCCCCCCCTCCCCCATATGTCACCCTTTTTCTATGGGACCTTAATATTTTTTGTAAGAGTCGTCACGTTCTGCAAAACCCCCCCTCCCCCCTAAAAGCGTGACGTAATTTGTGTACGGCCCCTAAGTTGTGTCATACGGGAAGTTTGTCCATACCCGGGAAAAAATACGGGAATCGAAAAACTGAAGTTGAATGGACGGACACCCTGAATTCAGGATCTCCACTAGGGATTTCTACAGCAAATTATCCGGGAAGTCCTCCGGAGATTTCCGTACTTTTGTGTTACACGCGTCGCTGCTTCCAATATCATGTGTACGGCATAGACATACGACATGGGATGTTTGCAGCTTATAGAATTTTCATAAGTAAAGTAGAAGCCTGGAAAGTCAGCAGAAACGAAACCGTTTCGGGCAGTATGGGTCGATCAGATGTTGGTTTATTTTTATTTGTTAACTGCTTATGATAGTACGTAGATCGCTAGCAATTTCTTGGCTCATCTCGATGCGTGCAAAATTCAGGCAAGAAATCGCTGAAAAAAAGCAATCGTCGCAATCTACCTCTTGCTCCGCATTAATCTATTTGTTTCATAAAAATAGCCCCTAAAAACTATTTTTTCTTATTACAGGCAATTCAGCAAGCTAGCATTGGCTAAAGCTCATCAACTGTACGAGATATCATTGCACCAGAGCAACCAGAATCGCCGCCAGACCCATGCAAGTCTCCAGGACAAGCTAAACAATCTGTACAACGACATCCGGTTGTACGAAAAAGGAATAAAACTATTTCCGGCCGACGTACAACCTCAGCTAATAAAATACTTGCTCAAATCTCTTGGCACCGACTTTTGCAACGAAATATGCTTCTACGTTGCGGCCGAGTGCAATCTGAACAGCAATGGCACCACTTTAACCGTGGAGCAGCGGAACAAAATTGCCCAGGAATGCAGCCAGGAGTACAAGGGGGCACTGCTCGCGCTGAACAAGGCAGTCTCCAGCAGCGCTTCCATTGATGATTTCCTAGATGTCGCCGAAAGCGCCCTTCAAGCGTGCAGTATGATTCTGAAGAAGATCGACAAGAAGAAAGATAGGTAATTAGTGGCAATTAAGCCGGTTAACTCGCTGTTTTATTTTAAGCTCCTCGCTTGCCTACGGCGAGGGGGTAATCAATTGAACAGAGGAAATCAATTGGTACTAATCAATTTATTTTCGTCTCTTTCAGAAATTTAATTCTATGCCACAAGCACGGCCTGCTCGAGCAATTGGCAAACTGTTCGGATCCGGCGTTGGTGCTGCACTTGGCGGTGCTAATAATTTTCACCATTTGCACTCAAAATATGTTGCACGCTTCCGGTCGACATGTTTCGTCCATTTTGAGCTTTTTACAGCCACAGCTGAGTCCCGAACAAGCGCAAACTTTAACTTCCTATCACGGTAAGTATCAAACAGGGACAGAGACATTAGTATCGGTGTGTGGACGTGGACACTTTCTGTTTTGGGTTATGGAAAATACCGTGACATCACCTAATTCCAATCACTTTTTTCGGTTCCTAATTCCGACTACATTAAACATGTTGAAATAAGTGAAAATTCCATAATCAATCAATAATTTATGATTACCTTTGATCTCCTGCTGAACTGTATCGAAGCCGAAGGTCAATTGGCAATTAAAAGTATAGGTTGTGTCGTGAAAATTTGGAAGTTTGAAAGGGAAATACCAGTTCCCCATCAGTTTAATCATTAATTTTTTGGTAAATTGATCGATAAAATGATTTTTTCTACCCCGATCCCACAATAAATTTTATCTGAAACGACTCAAAAACTAAAATACGAAATGGGATTTCACAAAACTTAACCTCACTTTAGGAGGCCAATATGTTCCGAGTCCGCTATTTTTATAGGTTTGCAGATCCTTTCGGTCCATTTTACCTAATAATCAAAAATGTTATGCAAAACGGTCTTATGCCGGGGACTTAATTAGACATTCCACAGAAACGAAGCTTCACAAATCATTGATAATTTAAATTAATTATCGCATATCGACCATTTTCAGACTTGGTACTGAAACTTCTTAGTGCCGAAGGTGCATCCTCCGATGCCAAATCCGACGTGGAAGGTATTACCAAGCAATTGGAAGAGTTAACTCCCACAGTTAAAAGCATCGCAGCCAATTTCAAGAAAGCAGGTGTAACCAGTGCCGAATAAAGTTAAAATCGCCCTTAATCGTGGTAGCATAAGGAACGAAATTGTTACGGATTGAAGCTTACGCTTTAGATTTTTTTTCTAATAAAAACTTGTTTTGTGCCTGACTTAAACATTTGTGCTTAGATATGAAAGAAATTCCATGGAGATGGTTTTTGATTATCAAATTTTATTCAATAATTTATTGTGCTAAATCGCATATGCCATATGGAATTACGTCAAACGAGGTAGATCCGTATTGGGGTCGCGATACATCGGTTGACATCTCTTTCTTTCACGCTGTTTCTTAACGCTGATTTGCATTCTACGACGAACCCAACATCCTGAAGGTGGTAAAAACCGGAAGGATACGGTTAGCGGGGCATATTGCAAGAATGTACCCATTGGGGCCCAAATAGCCGAAGCGGCAGACGCGCGGTTATTTAACAAGACCGTGCTGAGGGCGATGGGTTCAATTCCCGGTCGGTTCAGGAAATTTCTATAAAGGAAATTCCTTGACTTCATTCGGCACTAGTATACTGGTAATATATTTCTTGGCGCAACATCACAATTAGGATTACACTAAAGTAATCAAACAATAGTACGTCAAAATACTCGATTTGTGGCTGCCGCTCTCCATCATCATCATCATAAGATCGTCTCAAATTTCTTTCAACTCATGCCAGAACTAAAAGCACAGAGAACAGACATCCAAGTCCAGTTTCGAAACTGTGTAAGGAATTTAACGGCCATTTGAAATCGGCAACACAAGTGGCAATAGCGTGGCGCTGCAATCGGTTAATTTCCCATACAAATTTAATTCACCATTTGAAATGTTTCAACTCACCACTGACTGTGGCAATATGGTGTCCGGTGGCGATAGTGTTGTCATCGTGTATTGGTTTGCAACCTTACTCAAGTAAAGATTCAAATCCTTACACACCTTTCCGAATGAAATTTGTTCTAGCCTGGATGTCTGTTCTCTGTGCTAAAAGCATAACTCAAGAATACTAGGATTTTTAACGTTATCAATGCAGCCTAGTTGGCCTCCATCAAGAACGTCTTAAATTTATTTCATCTTATGCAAGGGTAAGAAGTATTACTCAAGAGTACTCAGGCTTATAACGTTCTTGGTGTAGGTTTATGCAAACTCCGCCGAGAACGTCATAAATCATGTACGCCAAATTGTAAACAAACAATTAATTATCGCACCGCGGTGGATTTTGTGAATCTCGCCCGATGAATTTAATTATCAGCCCAGTACCGTTGCCAACCAGCAGACCTTTTTCGATAACCGGCCATGATGCGCCGCAGTGCATCATTCCTCCGGTCAGCACTTCCAACAGGTAAGTAGTTGTTGATTTTGAAGATCGATGATTGGACCCCCGATTGCACGGGAATCGACGATGACCATACCTACCTCATTTCGGATGCTGCAACCGGAGGAACTTGGCACTGTACCACGTCGCGGTTGGGTTTCCGGGTAGGTGTTCTTGATTGGCAGCAATGGAACGATGAGAATCAAAATCTGATGCTTGAGTTTTTTCTTGTATTTTTCATGTAGGTACCAAACTGTTCTCATGCGAGAACAGTTGCTCTTGATCAAGAACGGATGATTGAAGATAACTACAAGAACCTTATAAAACTGAAAATAAGTTCAACAGTTCTTGTTGTGTTTATGGTTTTATGAACTGAACTTCAAGTATTCTTGAAGGTGTTTTTAAAACCACATATTGACGAAGAATAGTTGTGCTCAGCTGAAACTTTAATAAGATCAACTAGAATATGCAATGTTCCGATAAAACTATCATAAAAACAAATAAAACCAAATAGAATTGGGATTGTTACTTGGGCTTCTGACGTCAGCTAGATTGAGGAGGTACGACCCGAGCGTCTGTTCACAAAAGAGGTGCGGCTCAAACAGCGTCTGTTCTGGCATCCAGTGGCTGAATAAAAAATGCTGCATCACGCCCAGCTAGAAACAAGGTGGCAGCTCCATCAGCGTGATCGTCTCAGTGTTGGTTGGGACGCTAAACAGAACTGGCACGATGGCCCTCCGGCGAGACATGAGTGTTGGCGTAGCCACCCGTAAAAATCCTCATTGCGAAACATAGGAGAAAATACGACTCGATACAATTAGCAAAGGCCCATGCGATGAAAAAAGGACTACGACTTGGGACACAAATTTGCGAGTCACTTGGTTTTGCAGTATGTGACAGGATAATCTACGACTGACTACATCCCCGCACAACTTCGACATCGTGGCGTTGCAGGAACTTTGTTGGACTGGACAGAAAGTGTGGAAAAGCGGGCATCGAACGGCTACCTTCTACCAAAGCTGTGGCACCACCAATGAACTGGGAACAGGATTTATAGTGATGATTAACCTGGGCTTGTTAGGGGAATATCTGTAAATAAAAGAAAATCGGATTAAGTACGGTTCCTTTGAATTCCACTAAGAATTTGCATCCTTTGACAGATACGTATTTCGACCTCAACTGTAAGGTCGTCTTCAGTGTCTTGTAGTCGAGTCAAGTACAAGACACTGAAGACGACCTTACAGTTGAGGTCGAAATACGTATCTGTCAAAGGATGCAAATTCTTAGTGGAATTCAAAGGAACCGTACTTAACAGGATTTATTCTCAATTTAGTTGAAAATCGGAGTTTTCGACTAGCGAAGTTGGGTTTTTCTCCAAATCCGTGCGTCGGACCTAACTTCGGAAGTGGTGCGCTGTATAGCAAACCTGGTCTGCTATACAGCGCACCACTTCCGAAGTTAGGTCCGACGCACGGATTTGGAGAAAAATCCAACTTCGCTAGTCGAAAATTCCGGGCTTCAACTGCACGTACAATATAGTGTTGGGCAAGATGCGACAACGTGTGATCGGGTGGCAGCCGATCAACGCAAGGATGTGCATGTAGAGAGTTAAGGGCCGTTCTTCAACTACAGAATCATCAACGTGCACTGTCCACACGAAGGGAGACCTGATGACGAGACAGAAGCGTTATACGCCCAGTTAGAGCAAACATACGATGGTTGCTCGCCGCGTGACGTGAAAATCGTTGTCGGCGACGTGAACGCGCAGGTAAGAAGGGAGGAAATGTACAGACCGGTAATCGGGCGAAACAGCCTGCATGCCGTATCGAATGATAACGGCCAGCGATACGTAAACTTTGCAGCCTCCCGTGGTATGGTAGTCTGAAGCACTTTCTTCTCCCGCAAAGATATCCATCCATAAAGCCACCTGGAGACCATCAAACAGAAAACCAAATCGACCACGTTCTAATCGACGGTACCGCAGTGCGAATATAGATTCGGATCACTACCTAGTCGCTGTATGCATGCGCTCAAAACTTTCGACGGCTTTTATTGTCAGATTTCTTGAAACGTAAACACCGCGCGGTCGTTGAAATGTTTCAAAAAGGGGCTTTGCACAAAAGTTCACGCGGTCTATCGTTTTCGAAAGGAACAGCCGCACCGTAGGAAACGCCGCAATGTTATTTCCCATAAGCATGAAGTAAATAGGGGGTGAAAACCGCGGTTGTACCTTTCGGAAACGATAGGAAAAACATCAAAGCCGCTGGAGCTAATACCGAGCGAGCTTCTAAAATACACTGGGTCATTACCAAGATTTGGGAGGAGGAATTATTACCGGAGAAATGGATGGAAGGTATCGTGTGTCCCATTTCGCGCGATCGCGCGATCACACTACTAAGCGCTGCCTGAAAGATACTCTATCAAATTCTATGCCGCCGACTATCACCGATTGCAAGAGAGTTTGTGGGGCAATATCAGGCCGGATTCAAGGGTGAACGCGCTACAACGAACCAGATTTTCGCCATCCGGCAGGTGTTGCAGAAATGCCGCGAATACGACGTGCCCATATGTCACTTGTTCATCGATTTCAAATTGGCGTATGATACAATCGATCGAGAATAGCTATGGCAGATTAGGCACGAATATGGATTTCCGGATAAACTGATACGATTGACCAAAGCGACGATGGATCGAGTGATGTGCGTAGTTCGAGTATCAGGGACACTTTCGAGTCCCTTCGAATTTCGCAGAGGGTTACGGCAAGGTGATGGTCTTTAGTGCTTGCTGTTTAAGGGCGGACGGGACGGTCGGGGAAATATCCGCCATTGCTCTGTTGCTACTAAGATGGTAATCTCAGATTCTACTTCATATTTTGCAACCAAAACCTATCACTGTGTATGCTCACTCGCAGTGCATATGCTGATTGTTTTTCAGCATCTTCAGTGCGATAGAACTCGAGATTACCATCTTCAAAATCGCGAGGCAAATTGTTAGAAAGAGAGGCAAGATAGGAAAAATAACACGGCGTCCCGTTTCACCTTAACATCGCCTTAGAAGGTGTAATAAGGAGAGCGAGGATGAACACGAGTGGAACGATTTTCACGAAGTCCGTTCAGCTGCTTGGTTTCGCTGATGATATTGATATTATTGCTCGTAAATTTGAGACGATGGTGAAAACGTACATCCGACTAAAGAATGAAGCCAGGCGAATCGGATTAGTCATTATTAATGTGTCGAAGACAAAGTACATGATGGCAAAGGGCTCCAGGGAGAAATCACCCCGTTGACGGTGATGAAATCGAGGCGGTTGAAGAATTCGTGTACCGTAAAACGGGATATCTTTGATAATGCGGGTAACTTTGATAGTGCGGCAGGCATTGTGTAATTTATCTTATAACTATGATTCCTTCAACCAACCAGTTAAGAAAAAGGTAAACGTAAATCAATTCTATACATATGAAAGTTCATCTTAGACGTATTTTCATTAAAATCTAGTTTATATACAACTTTTTGGACAAAAAATAAAAATTGTTGATATTTTTGTCATTTATCAACCCCTTCAAACAATCTGCTATACGACTTCGTTACAACTATTTTTTCAATGAATGAACTCTTATTCTCGATAGATTTATCATAGTAGATTCCAAATCTGGCCTTGAATCTCTTAACACACACTTCTTTTTATAAAATGGAAGAAATTTTGTAAATTGGGATAATAATCTCCATACATTGATAAACGCCTAAAAGTATGCAATGCCCTTGTAATTTCATGTAGATAAATATTTGTTGTTCAAAATTTGTTATTAAAACATTAAAAAATTACTCAAAAAATAAAACTAACCATCATTAGCATGTAATCATATGTTGATGTACAGTTAAGCATTTATTATTACAAAGATAATGATTTTTGATAGCTAAATTCACTGTGTTTTTCACTCAGTACTTCGCAAATTCATTTTTATACGTCGAATTTTGCAAAAAAATAAATGTTTTGATATAAAAAATCTATCTTATATATTCCACAAGGCTTCTCTGATCATGTTCATACTCCTAAGATTTCAATCTGTGATTATTTTTTGAGATGTGATGTGTTTTTATGGCATTATCAAAGTTACCCCAAAATGAAAATCTGATTTTCGGTTATATGAAAAACTAAAAGTTATCCAAAATATTTCAAATTATCGAATCTTATAATTGCAATTGATAACTGATACCCCAGTACTTGTTTTAAAAATATAAAACTCGGGGAAATACTGTTACATGTAAAAATTTTGAGGAAATTCGCTGAAAAACTATCAAAGTTACCCCATTTTAGGGGTCGTCCATAAATGACGTAGCTTTTTGGGGGGGAGGGGGGTGTTTGTGATTTTGTGACGAAGTGTGACGATAGGGGGGTAGGGGTTCATGATATTCTACGTAGCTTTCTACTAAGCTTAAATAAAAAAAAATATACATATTGCATGATCTGTTTTAATTTTTCATCACACAAATATAAATAACAAATAATGGATGGACATAAATGTCGGCTTCATTTCAAAAGACGTGCAGCTATTGGACGCAACAACTGTATCTGAGAAAATGGTTTTGAAGTCCTGCGTAAAGAATAATGAATAATGAAATAATAATGTGTATGAAAATAAATTTCACTCAAATGCTTTCAACGAACAATAGTTTGCTGCTTGCTATAGGGCACTGCACGCTGCTAAGGCTACAAAGGAAAAAGTTTTTGGCATTATGACATAATTCCAGGAGTGCCTTATATAATTTCTACAAAACTTCATTGAAGAATTCCTCCATAAATTTCTTAAGGAGCTCCTCTAGCAGCTTTGTAAGGAATTTCTCATGGTGTTCTTTATAGGTTTTCTCAACAGGAGAAGGATAACATTTGCACAGGAACTCCTACTGGGAATCCAAGAAAAAGCTTCTGAAAACATCCCAAAAGGATTTGGAGGAATCTCAAAAGGAATCCCTCAAGGAACTTCCAGAAGAATTTCAGAAGAAACTCCTGGAGGAATTTTGAAAGGAAATCATGCAGAAATTCCAAAAGATATCCCGTGAGGAGTTCCTGGAGCAATTCTAGATGAAACTTTTAAAGAAATCTTGAATAAACTCATGGAAGAATTTCAGAAGGAAATATTTGTGGAGTCTCAGAACAATCTCGTGGTTAAATTTCTAAAGAAATCACGGTCGAAATTATTGAAGGAATCCCGGAAGAAATTTCCGAAGGAATCCCGAAAATAACTTTTAGGGTATCCCGGAAGATATTCAGATAGAACTCCTGGTGAAACCTTAGATAGAAAATCCTGAAGGAATTCTAAAAGGAGTGAATGGAGGGATGCCGAAAAAATCCTGGATAAATCCTAGAAGGAAGTCCTCCAGAGATCTCGGAATGAATATCTGAGTGAATTCCTGAGGGAAACCAAGAAGGAACTCCTGCAGGAACTCCTGCAGGAGCCCCGAAAAGGACTTATTCAGGTAACCGAGAAAGAATTTCTGATGGAATTTCAAAAAAAAAATCCGTTTGAAATTTCCGAAAAGATGTCGGAAGAATCTGCTGGTGAAACAGAGGAGAAGAAAACATTGGAAGAACTCCCGAAGGAAACCATGGATTAACTTTTAGAAAAACCTTAGAAAAAAAAACTCCCGGAGAATTCCCAGAAGGAAATTTTAGTGGAATCGAAGAAGGAACTCCAGAAAAAGTTCTGGAAGGGATCTCTAAAGAACCCCTGAAGGAATACAAAAAGGAGGAAATCTCAAATGGAATCTGAATGGAAATTCTTGGAGAAATCCCAGAAGGAAGTACTTGAGGAATTAAAAAGGGAGGAATTCTCAAAAATTGGTGTCCTAAAAGAAACTCCTTGAGGAGTTCCAGAATGAACTGCTGAAAGAATTTTAGAAAAAACTCCTTCAGGGTCCTTCAAATGTCGTGGTGAATTTTATTCAAATGAAACCAAATTGATATTCTTAACAGATTTATTAGTGAGCAAACTAATATCTTCGGAGGTATTGCATTGTATTGGGAGCATCTACATACTGTTCTTCGGCATCAAGCAGAATGATGGGTGGTTTTATTGAGTCATTAGCTTTGGTGATATTCTCCTCTGGTTGTACCTATGGCATTGATGTTGGCGATCTGAACCTGACCGTCGGAAATGTTTTTTTTTCTGTCTGTATTAACGAGATGTTTAGCCCTTTTTCATCTCGGAACACACGCTTTACTTCCCTTCCGAAGGAAGAACTCACATTTTGCGAGTTTGTTGGGAGTGGGATTAGATCCCAGGTCCTCAGCGTGATAGTCACGTGCTAGCTATTGTTATTTTTTTTATAATTTTCAAACAAGTTAAAATTGAAATCAGAACTTAGTTTCGAGTTTTTTTGTTACTTGCTTTTTGACATGAAAATTTTGTTGTTTGAGGGGGGGGGGGGGGGGTGTTTAACATGCTACGTCATTTATAGGGGGGGTATCAAAATTTGTGATAAAATGCTACGAGGGGGGAGGGGGGTATTAAAAATCGCTTAAAAAAAGCTACGTCATTTATGGACGCCCCCTTACGGTACTTGGGCTCACTGGTGACCGCCGACAACGACACCAGCAGAGAAATTCAGAGGCGCATTGTGGCAGGAAATCGTGCTTACTTTGGACTCCGCAGAGCTCTACGATCGAATAAAGTTCGCTGTCACACGAAGTTAACTATCTACAAAACGCTGATTAGACCGGTAGTCCTCTATGGGCACGAAGCATGGACCCTACGTGTAGAGGATCAACGCGCCCTTGAAGTTTTCGACCGGAAGGTGTTGCGTACCATCTACGGCGGAGTACACATGGAAGACGGGACTTGGAGAAGGCGAATGAACCACGAGCTGCATCAGCTGCTGGGAGAACCAACCATCGTCCATACCGCGAAAATCGGGAGGCTACGGTGGGCGGGTCACGTCATCAGGATGTCGGATAGCAACCCGACTAAAATGGTTCTTGAGAGTCATCCGATCGGTACAAGAAGACGTAAAGCGCAGCGAGCTAGGTGGGTCGACCAAGTGGAGGACGATCTGCGGACCCTACGCAGAGTGCGGAACTGGAGACAAACATCCATGGACCGAGTGGAATGGAGGCGGCTACTATGTACAGCAGAGGCCACCCCGGCCTTAGCCTGACCGGTAAGGTAAGTAAAAATTCTCATTGCGAAACATAGGAGAAAATACGACTCGATACAATTAGCAAAGACGCATGCGATGAAAAAAGGACTACGACTTGGGACATGGATTTGCAAGTTACTTGGTTTTGCAGGATGTGACAGGATAATCTACGACGGTCTACATCCCCGCAACTTCGACATCGTGGCGTTGCAGGAACTTTGTTGGACTGGACAGAAAGTGTGGAAAAGCTAGCATCAAGCGGCTACCTTCTACCAAAGCTATGGCACCATCAATGAACTGGGAACAGAATTTAAAGTGTTGGGCAAGATGCGACAACTAGTGATCGGGTAGCAGCCGATCAACGCAAGGATGTGCATGTAGAGAGTTAAGGGCCGCTTCTTCAACTACAGAATCATCAACGTGCACTGTCCACACGAAGGGAGACCTGATGACGAGACAGAAGCGTTATACGCCCAGTTAGAGCAAACATACGATGGTTGCTCGCCGCGTGATGTGAAAATCGTTGTCGGCGACGTGAACGCGCAGGTAGGAAGGGAGGAAATGTACAGACCGGTAATCGGGCGAAACAGCCTGCATGCCGTATCGAATGATAACGGCCAGCGATGCGTAAACTTTGCAGCCTCCCGTGGTATGGTAGTCTGAAGCACTTTCTTCTCCCGCAAAGATATCCATCCATAAAGCCACCATCAAACAGAAAACCAAATCGACCACGTTCTAATCGACGGTACCGCAGTGCGATAGATTCGGATCACTACCTAGTCGCTGTATGCATGCGCTCAAAACTTTCGACGGTTTTTACCACGCGTCGAAGTCGAACGCCGCGGCTCAACATCAAGCAGCTGCGTAACGTAGAAATGGCTCAAAATTACATGCAGCAGTTAGCAGTGGCCCTACCAACGGAAAAGCAGCTTGGCGCAGCCACACTTGAAGATGGCTGGAGGGACATCCGATCTGCCATAGATAGTACCTCGGCTGCAGCAATAGGCTTGGCGACTCCGAGAAATGGATGGAAGGTATCGTGTGTCCCATTTCGCGCGATCGCGCGATCACACTACTGAGCGCTGCCTAAAAGATAGTCTCTCACATTCTATACCGCCGACTATCACCGATTGCAAGAGAGTTTGTGGGGCAATATCAGGCCGGATTCAAGGGTGAACGCGCTACAACGAACCAGATGTTCGCCATCCGGCAGGTGTTGCAGAAATGCTGTGAATACGACGTGTCCATATATCCCTTGTTCATCGATTTCAAATTGGCGTATGATACAATCGATCGAAAATAGCTATGGCAGATTATGCACGATTACGGATTTATGGATAAACTGATACGATTGACCAAAGCGACAATGGATCGAGTGATGTGCGTAGTTCGAGTATCAGGGACACTTTCGAGTCCCTTCGAATTTCGCAGAGGGTTACGGCAAGGTGATGGTCTTTCGTGCTTGCTGTTTAACATCGCCTTAGAAGGTGTAATAAGAAAGGAGAGCGAGGATGAACACTAGTGGAACGATTTTCACGAAGTCCGTTCAGCTGCTTGGTTTCGCTGATGATATTGATATTATTGCTCCGGGGATGAACCAGCCTCGGGCTGAATTTTCCCATAATAAAAAGTCAATAATAATAATATTATTGCTCGTAAATTTGAGACGATGGTGGAAACGTACATCCGACTAAAGAATGAAGCCAGACGAATCGGATTAGTCATTAATGTGTCGAAGACAAAGTACATGATGGCAAAGGGCTCCAGGGAGGAATCACAACGCCAGCCATCCCGAATTTCTATCGACGGTGATGAAATCGAGGCGGTTGAAGAATTCGTGTAGTTGGGCTCACTAGTGACCGCCGACAACGACACCAGCGGAGAAATTCAGAGACGCATTGTGGCAGGAAATCGAGCCTATTTTGGATTCCGCAGAACTCTACGATCGAACAAAGTTCGCCGTCACACGAAGTTAACTATCTACAAAACGCTGATTAGACCGGTAGTCCTCTATGGGCACGAATCATGGACCCTACGTGCAGAGGATCAACGCGCCCTTGGAGTTTTCGACCGGAAGGGGTTGCGTACCATGTGCGGCGGAGTGCAGATAGAAGACAGGACTTGGGCAGCATCCATTTATTACGTAACGCTAAAATCGACATTTTAAGACCCCCCTCCCCCCCTCCGTAACGCTTTTTTGTATGAAAATCTTAAAATTTTTGTATGGACCGTAACGCTAGGCCGTACTCCCCCCCTCCCCCTAGAGCGTTACGTAATTTGTGGACGGCGCCTTGGAGAAGGCGAATGAATCACGAGCTGCATCAGCTGCTGAGAAAATCAACCATCATCCACACCGCGGAAATCGGTAGGCTACGGTGGGCGCACAGACAAATAGACGTAGCATAGTACATTTTTCGATTCAAATAATAGTCAGGGAAACATGTTCGCCCAATGCTAAAAGAACTGAGTTTTTTCAACCATCCAGTAGGTGGCGGTAGTGAGCAAAGGTCAAACTCGAACAAAAACGATGCGAGTGCCATGGATGGCCAGTTGGCCAACTATCAAATGTTTAAAGAGATCGTCAAATCGGTGTGCGAAGGGAATCATCAGAGTGTTACGTCTGTTTGTCTGTGGTGGGTGGGTCACGTCATCAGGATGTCGGATAGCAACCCGACAAAAATGGTTCTCGAGAGTCATCCGATAGGTACAAGAAGACGTGGTGCGCAGCTAGCTAGGTGGGTCGATCAAGTGGAGGACGGTTTGCGAATCCTTCGCAGAGTGCGGAACTGGAGACACACAGCCATGGACCGAATAGACTGGAGACGACTCATAGCACAGCAGCAAAGTATCTAAATACCAAGGTAAGAGACTCCCGCTAATATTCACGGATTAGTGAGAAAAGGAAAAAATCAAAACATAGTTATGAAGTTTGCGCTTATTTGTACGGGCGCATCACTATTTAGCAAACTTTCTTAAGAAATTAAGCACTCCCATCTTAGAAGCAATTATTTAACTGCATCTCACTGGATTAAAAGTGACTTCCATGCAATAAAACAGGAAATATCGCCATTTGAAAATCGGTGACAAAATTTTTTTAATTGGTTCTAAACATGTTTTTTCAGCATTTAGAAACATCCAAACTAATAAAACTTCACAAACTTTGCTGAAATAATGACATTTTAGTGTAAAAACACCAACTTTTCATAACTAACGCAGATGTGTTGGTGAGTCTCATTTTTGACATTTGCGGGAATCTCTTACCTTGGTATTTAGATACGTTGGTACAGTAGAGGACACTCAGGCCTTAGTCTGACGAGAGCGTTGCGAATGAAAAAGTAAGCTACATTGTGCTTTAGAATTTTTTTACAAAAAATCGTTACGGAGGGGACAGGTGAGTAAAGAAATGTCGAATTTTAGCATTAAGTAATGAATGGATGCTGCCTTACTTAAGTATCAATTCAGCTGCTGTGAACATTTTCAACTACAACTTAAAGTGCACATTTTTGGTATACCTCGTGCGGTCAATTAGGATTTTAAAACAAATCCACGTCGACTGTGTTGAAAAAGAACAATTGAAACCTGGAGAAATGTCTAAGAGAATTTCAGGAGGAATCACAAAAGGAATATCTTCAGAGTATATCCCAGCTAACCAATAGGCATTTGAATAAGCAGTTCAACATCAGTCTTATATTTGCATTTAATCTGATTGCTGTCCTATAGCGTAGAAGTTAAACAGCTTAGACGCCCGCAACTAGCTTCAATAATGCAATTCAAAAAGCTTCAGCTGTTATGTAGCATTTCAAATGTACAATTTGTTATGATTTTTAAGCATCCTGAATGCCATTTTATTGTCACTAAACTGCTTGAAACGTCTTTAGATCGTGTCACAGTCAAATGAATCGTTGGAAAACTGCGAGAGAAACTCCTGAAATAATTTCTGAAAGAAATTCTAGAGAAGTCGTAGGTGTTTCCGACAAAACCTCGTTGAATTTTTAAGAAGAAAGCTTTCTCTCTATGATTAGTTATCAATCTATGATTAACTACTGTTTTTCTTGAATCTTGTTTGTTTAGCTATATAAAACCATCTTAACTGCTGGACTGTAATTCTTCATCCTCGCTTTTCTTTATGAGAATATGATTATGTAATTAATTTGCATACTTCCGCGCTAGAGAAGTTCAACCGTCCTTATCAACATTCCTTACAATTTTGCATCTTTTTTGGGCCTTTTCAACCTCATCCAGAACTGGTGGTTCCACTGCTTGAACGCCATCAATAATGTTAGGTAATCCTTTTTCTTGAATCCCATTGTTGTTACAAAAAAATTTGAGGTTTTACACAAAAAGCGCTACAGGTAAGTGAAAGAGGTGGTCTGAAATTGTGCTCAAAGGAAGGCTTTCCATTCAAATGACGTAAGATCGAAGGGAAAATTCTCTCCCTCTATTAATATTTCTTCAACATCCTGCTCCAGGCTTTCTCTTGGCTTTCTTTTATATAATTGAAGAATTTCAGCAAGTCATCTTTATACAAGTCCTTATGAATTACTATAATGTAGACAAGATTTTTCTGTGTGCAGACCAACCTGCTCGTAAATAGTACATAATGTCAATGAGAATAGTGCAAATTTGTACGCTTTATGATCAAATTATCTCCCCACTTGACTGAATTCAATACCCTGCGCCAGCCATTCAGCGACATCACTTCGTTTGCGCAAGCGATATCACTTCTACCGGTGTCTGAGAACGAACGCCCTGTCATGCGGATTGAAATCCTGAAGATTTGTACTTGGGCTAGCTATAGCTTCATCCCGGTCATCGAAACCATCTATAGTTACGGTTCAACTGGCTCACGCGACAGATCACCTCTCGTACGGCATCCCGCGTTGTGTGATATTTCGGTTGAAAGATTTGAACTGAATCGACCTCCCGATCGATGACTTGACCCGCGTGTTCCAGAGCAAGCAAGCGCCAATCGCCTCGCAATGACTGATGGGATGGCTATTTAAAATCATCATCCGTGGTACCCTCGTTTGCGGCCAATTAAACTGTGCGCACCCTGGAAGGATGACTAAATCGCCGGCAAGTGTTGCATCAGGTTGTCTTCGTGGACATCGGTGACGATTTTGCGCGCCAACAAAAATCAACATCTTTCTATCTAGTGCCGCGCCGTAGAGGGTGGTTGGTGGTGTTGTGGTCTACAGAGGAAATTGTGGCAAATGAAGCTAAAAGGGCGCTCTTCGCATAGTTACCGCATGTAGGTATGTGCGGTATATGCACAACAGTGCGGCCGTGTAGAACCAAAACATTTAAGTGTCCACGTTGCTAGCGCCATTTGTTTCGCGTGCTACCTTGTTGGGGGAGGCTCTCATCCAGAGCCTGAGTGAAAAGCTACTACTGACACCTAGGTGATACAGTGCCCAATTGGGCGCCACACTGAATGGTAGCCTACGAAGTTTGTGCGTAAAGTGTGCAGTTTTGTTGCAGCCTTGATAAGATAATAGATAAGTGCTATCGATACCGACGAGCGTGGCAGACTTGGACATTCCTAGGAGTTAAATTTAGTGCTCAATAGACACGTGTGACGGTGTGGTGGTACAGTGAATGAAGAAAATGATTGCGAGGACAGAAAACAGTGAAGAATTCGTGAATATTAGGTTACTTCCTATGAAATTCTATCTACGACTGATGGGAAGTTTCGTTGAACGTGTTTCATAATTGGATTACTGAAAATCGGCGTACAATTGGGTGAGTATTTTTACAATACGACATAAAATGTGAAGTGAAACATTGCGGCAATGTGAATTATGCCGGAACATCGTAGACTCCCCGAGCAGAAGGGAATAGCAACAGCATAAAAAAATGTGTTATTTTGGAAAAATAACTGAGTAGCGTAAAGAGTTATTTTCATGTTATTTACATAACATATCCTGTTATAAACTTGTCTGTCATAAGCGGCAAAATAACAAATATTATAACAAAAAAATGTTCCTGGAAGACCTGTTTAATAACATGTTTTGTTAGTTTCAATAACAACTTAATAACAGCGAATTTTGAAAATATTTCAATAACAAATTTTGATATGAATACGTTATTGATAACAATCTGAAAACAAAATTTGCTTTTTTTCTGTTGCGGATAGGAACTCCTCCAAAGTCCCATATGCATTCAATGGGATACGCAACAATAGGATCTATTGTTAAATGTTTAATTCATAATTGGGACACTATTGTTGTCGCAAGCAATTTCTTATCGAAAACTAAGACAAACAATAGTTCTCGTTTATTTTCCAAACAACTTACGATGAAAAACTACCGTCGTTTTGAAACCCTTTATTGGTTCTATAACGTTTACCCGAAAACAATTTACCCGAAAGACATTTACCCGAATGACATTTACCCGAACGTCATTTACCCGAATGCGACAAATACCCGAATGCGACAAATACCCGAATGCGACATTTACCCGAATGCGACATTTACCCGAATACGACATTTACCCGAATGCGACACTTACCCGAAAAATAGAAAAAATGTGTACGTGATCCCCATATGACTTGTCAATAATAAATATGTTATGGCCCGGTATCATATAGCAGGCTTTGGTTAGACCTAATAATCATCAGACTGAGTGATCATCAAGCACTCTGGTACAGGACTAACTGGCTGTCACAATGCTATTTTAATCAAAGGATTTTGCTGTTCTTTTACGGCTCCATCCAATTAGCCCGAACGCCAATCCGTCGCCCAAAAAATGCAAAATTAGCTACTTATATACACGATCACAAACTGGCAGCCAAACAACAAGTATTATCCACTTCTTCTAAGATTTGCCTTCTTTTCAAAATAGGCTGTTCTTTCGAATTTGCATTGTCCACCTGTAAACTGTTGATGAGTTGGTCGGCTGGTACTGGCTAAACTGGTAATTTCTCCATATAATGTATTCATTCTTTCCATAAGAGGCTACTTTTGCGAGTTGAAGTTGAAATGTTATTTAGTTTGTTGCGGACGAACTACTAACTCCATAGCAGACCCGTGAATCCATCTTTCTATCTATATCCTTTAGGGAACTATTATACATATCTATCGGGATGATGACCCATTCGGGGAAATGGCTTTTGGAATAATGTCCTATTCGAGGTTATGATGGCATTCGGGGTATGGGGGTAGAGTTTCTTTAACAGACATAGTATCACTGTGTTGTTTGGCGGCCAAACTATTACCTATCCTTCGGAGATTTTCCCTTCTTCTCTTCAAAGGCTGTTCTTTCGAGTTGCACTGCTGCATATTTTGTAGGCGTTCGAACTACTAACGACACAACAAACATTGTTGCTGTACAATAGAAGAATAAGTCAATCATAAGCTTAACTTTTGAAATTTTAATTGAATAAGCTGTTATTCAGCTACCATTATTGTTAGTTGGGATGCATATAAGTTTTGTCCTTGTTTCGATTATATGATGTTCTTTTAAATTACACTCTTACATGATTGAGTGGTGGATTCCAAGTCTACATCTAAGATTTTTTCCTTCTTTTAATAATGGGATGTTCTGTTTGGTGAACAATATGCAAACTTTTCTGTAAAATATTATTTTCTAATGATAAGTTGATTTTCCGAGGGCTGTTTCTAATCGTTTCGAACTAATGACACCTTGGCCTACAAACAGAGATTTCCCCTTCTTTAAATCATAAACTGTTCTTTGCTTATCAAAAGAACAGCATATGAATCAAAGAAAGGTAAATATCTAGAGTGAACGCTAACAGCGTTAACATAACAAATGTAAGCTGCAGTTATGAGTTTTATTCAAGCATATGCTCTGTGAATTCCTATCGCGGATCATTTCAGGGAAAATTTGTTAAAATGGGTTCTTGAGGAATATCAAAATTTTCTGATTCACAATACAAAATAATACATGCACTTTTTAAATAGAACAAAATAAGTGAACTTTATTCACAAAATCATAATTTGTGCATAGTAATAAACTATTCGGGTAAATGTCGCATTCGGGTAAGTGTCGCGTTCGGGTAAATGTCGCATTCGGGTATTTGGCATTCGGGTTTATGTTACATTCGGGTAAATGGTTTTCGGGTAAATGTCTTTCGGGTAAATGGTTTTAGGGTAAATGTTATAGAATCCCTTTATTAGGTGGTTCATTGTTTATAAGATTAATTTACATTATTACCTCATTGATTGACACATTTATCCTAGTTAATCTAAGTGGGCTCGATGCAGTGAAATCAATAAAAATAAAATGTCTAAAAATAATCAATGGAGTTCTTGATGACTTACCGTCCCTACACAGTTATGGATCAATTTGATGTTTAAAGTCGAATATCTTGCTCAAAACATATATTTCGGCACGAAAATCATTTTTGTAGCATGATCCTATTTGTTTTCTGAGATAAAAACCATTTACAATAGTTCAATCTAAAAATAAAATGTATTTTAATGCAACGATAGTGTTATCCTCTTATATCTGCCAGTAAACAGCCGAATTACATAAGAATCTACTCCTGCAGCGGTAAGCTCTAAAAGTGTCGAAATCCATCAATTTTGATATAAAAATCGCTCGTACACGTTGGATAAGATATGTACAGGGGATGGCCAAAATGTTTGGGATAGGCAACTTTTTTTTCTCTCACAAAAAAGTTCAACATGCTATAACTTTTCATAGAGCGCATCAAAAAATCTCAAATTTTGACTGTTTGTCAACCTATTATATGTGCATCATTGGTACAAATTTGGGCTTGATTGATTAATTTTTCGCGAAGTTAGAGCCGTTCGGGTAAAACACTATTTTTAGACCACTATTTTTTGAACTATCATATCTCGGAAACCAGTGATCCGAATTGAATGAATTTTTTAACGTTTATCAACAATATATTGATACTTAATACGACGTTAAAAAATGTAATATTTTCTCACGGCGAATTAAGTTATACCGGGTTGAAATTTTTACCCATATTCCTCTATAAGTAAAATTTACAATACCACACGAAAATTATGAAATGTGTTCTTCCTTCAATCTAAATAGGCTCTAATACATCTGATTAGAGAAAATTTGAGAACAGAAGTGGATAACCTTTGGATATCAACACTAAAATTAATTGACATTGATGTAAAAAAATTAAATTTTTTCGAGAAAAATCCAAAAAATGTCAACCCATGATAACTTTTTTCAACGTTTAAAAAGTACCAATGTTTTAATAGTTTGTGAAGAATTTACATATTGTTAGTGTACGTTCAAAATTTCATTGAATTCGGTTCACTGGTTTCCGAGATATGACAGCTCAAAAATGAGTTGTCTAAAAAAACGTGTTTTACCCGAACGGTTCTAACTTTGCGAAATATTAATCAATGGGGCCCAAATTTGATGCACATATAATAGGTTGACGAACAGTCAAAATTTGAGATTTTTTTAAGCGCTCTATGAAAAGTTATAGCATGTTGAACTTTTTTGTGAGAGAAAAAAAGTTGCCTATCCCAAACATTTTGGCCATCCCCTGTATGTATCTATTAGAAGAAGTTTTGTTTTATTCTGGGACTCAAATACTAAAATAATGTGACTTTCAACAGTGATCCATAATGTGACCCAAAAACTGATCGTTTGACGCTATTATGGATCACTTTGAACAAATATAGATTTTTGCTCCACTCAACGCTCTTGATACAATTATCTTACCTTAAAGAATCAAAAGTATCATTAAAAAACATGTAACCTTGAAAACCAGGTGTCTTGAAACACAGAGTTGTAAAAATAACACTTAAAATGGAGAGCATCACTGAAACCTAGTGGCGCACCTCTATCGAAGTAAATGGATTCGGGACTTTTTAATGTTTTCTCTTTATTCCTGTTGTAAAATCGGGTACTCCATCAGTAAAATAATCAATGCACTGCGTAGTTTAGCCTTACAAATGCAAATTTATTATCAGAGTTGGAATTTTGAGTAATTTTGCACTGATCCATAATATGGCAAAAATTGATCCATAATGTGTGGGACTCAGTGGAGCTGATCCATAATAAGGCATTTTGTAAACAGTGGAATATTCCTTTTTTACGCGGAAATGACTTGCGATTATACTTCAAATTGATCGGGAATGAAAAGTTCGAATCAAAACATAGCCAACAGTGCTTTCAAAGTCGTAGTATTTGTTTTCTTTTATTTTTTATTGAATTTTGAAGGTCAAAATACTACTAAGTGATCCATGACTGTGTACCCACGGTATTGTTTTTAACATTTTTGTCGAAAATGTGTTGTTCGTCGTTGAATTCCACCAGTTGATCCAAAATGTTTCATAAAATGGCTAACACTCTATTGCACTGTCTATTTTCGTATTCATACCTAACTGAAACTGGGACAAAAAAAAACCGGTATACTTTTCAAAGTGCTTATAAAACAAAAGGCTGATTAGTTGGCACTGTAACATAATGTCAGTAAGAAGAGGAACTGATGACAAAATAATATTTTCTCTTATAGTTCCTCACGGAATGCTGTGAACAACGAAAATCTTGAATGGTGTAGTTTTGATTGCAAAGCTAGTTATGTTGTAATATTAATGATGAAATATTTGTACTAGTCTCAATGACACAATAATAACTGAACTTGTGCTACAACAAAACATGTTATTGAAATGTAATTTAAAGAAAATATACCAAGAGCACGATCATAACAAAATAAGATTGCCCAACAGAACATGTTATGGAACGGTGATGACTTAATAAGTTAATAATAACAAACCGAGATATAAAAACAGGTTTTGTGATTCCGTTGTTATTATTTTGATATTTTCCTCTGCTCGGGTCTCCAAAAAACATCCAATACTGTGCACCTGTGATGGGCTGAGCAAGCACTTAGCGAAGCTCTCTGTGCGATGTTTTATTTTTATTTTTCGACAGCGAGTTAGTGTCGTAGTGGTAATCAATAAACAGTGCAGGGAAAAAACTACGTAGGTATATGACCCGATGAGGATCTCCAAACTGTTGACGTTGGTCTATTCATTTTGCTACCGTGTACCGTCGTTGGGGGTAAGAATGGGTCAAAGTCTATCGACAATGTGCCTTTGTAAGCATAAAAAATGAAACAGTTTTGTCCGACACTGTACTTACAGTTCTCCTCCTTGGATAAGGATGGGTTCTGAATCAATCTGTGTTCTTCAGGCAAAAGTCTACGGTGTATGAAAATTTTAAAAATTTTGAACCGATGATGAGATGTTAAAATTTGGTTTACACCCGAGCAGAAGGGAATAACAACAGCATACGGACCTGTGTTATACCCAAATAACACAGGTCCTTATGCTGTCATTTATTAAATAACTAAATAATATAATCGATTATTTTTAAGTAATTAACATAACCGATTATGTTATAAACTTGTCTGTCATAAGCGGCAAAATAACAAATATCATAACAAAAACATGTTCTTGGAAAACCATTTTAATAACTTGTTTTGTTAGTTTCAATAACAACTTAATAACAATGTATTTGGAAAATATTTCAATAACAAATTTTAATATTATTTTGTTATTGGTAATGATCGGAAAGCAAAATTTGTTATTATATCAAAATCGTAACTAAGTAAATTATGATACTTATTATACAAAATTATTCACTTTGTCTCACAAACCCACAAATAACATGAGTAACAATACTGTACACACCAAATTTTGAATTTCTCATCCAGCAAAACGTATTGCTGGAACCATACCAGCAAATTAAATTTTACTGAACAATCAGTAATGGTAATTGAAAAATCAGCAAACACTTAAATTGCTGGATAATCAGTTAAACACTTGTCAAACACTTACAATTTTCCAAAAATACTTTTGCACGTCTCCTCACATCAACGCGAGCTAACAGGAATCAATGAAAATTCCACCCAAAAAGGTACTTGGCAGCATCAAATGTAATGCGCCACGTCCACGATGGACATTCCTAGCATTGTAGCGCTACTTTGGAGCTAAATTTGGTGGGTTTAATATTCATTATTGAACTTTGTTTTTTCTTCGAAAAGAATAAAACAAAAAATCCGGCCGGAATCGAGCGCGGACAACATTACTGGTGAACCAGCAAAAAAATCGCATTACTGAATAGTCAGCAAAGTAGGGTATTTTATCCAATAGTGGACCCTTAACCTATAGTGGACCCTTGGCAATTATTCTCAAATTTCCCGCTCAAATCTACTTCTACCGGTAAACTTCCACCGGGAGACCATGGATCATATCCCTAGACAGCAGTTCCATGTGATGAAACTAGTCTGAAAAGCGATAATTTGGTTATTTGAACAAATTTGTAAATGTAAACAAGTCTGGGGGTCCACTATAGGTTAAATCTAAGGGGGTCCACTATTGTCACCGATTTAACATGGCAAGAGAATACGATCTACCCAATAGTGGACCCCAACAATCCAATAGTGGACCCCGCGGGGTCGAGATTCCAAATAATTATTTTATGAGAAATATAATGTGTTTTCGCTCGGTTTTTGTGTGCAATATGCAGGAAAGATATAGAACTTGTTGTGCAACCATCGGTAAAGCCAATTAAATTAGGATATCATAATATTTTTACGATCAGAACAAATTACAGCTACTAAGGGGTCCACTATTGGTTAAAATACCCTAATTATTGCTGGATGGATTGCTGGATCCACAGCATGTAAAAAACCAGCAAAATTTTGCTGGCTTCCAGCGGAATAAAAATAGTGTGTAAATGATCGAAAAATACTACTTCCAGAAATTTTCCGAGAGTTCTTCCACTAGGCTTCTGCTGAAATTCCTTCAGAATTATGAACAGAATCCCTTCAAGGATTTCTCCAGAATTCCCCGTAATTATTTGTCCCGAATTTCATCTTGAGATTTTTCTGAAAATTTCTTTGAGAATTTCACCAGGAGTTTTTTCCGAAGAATTCTCCTGGAGTTTTTTAAAAGATTTTGCCAAGAACTCTAATAATTGCTCAGAAGTATTACTTTGGGATTTCTAAGAAAATTGTGCCAGGAGTTCTGAGACTTCTCCAGGGTATCGAAGGGTTCCTCCAGAACTTCCAAATGTTTTTTCAAATATTGTCGAATATTGAATTGTCGCTTTGATTTCAATACTTGTTACTGTTGTGCTATTGTTGATAAGTTGATCAATAGTAAAACAATAACACAACTTGTACTTCTACAAAACATGTTATTGAAATGTAATTGAGTGAATGTATACCAATAGCTTGAATATAACAAAATGAAATTGTCCAACAAAATTAGTTATGAAAAAGCTATGCCTTGATAATTAAATAATAACAAAACAAGATATAAAAACAGGTTATGTGATTTCGTAGTTTTTAATTTGATATTCTCCTCTACTCGGGCATGGTTTATGAGCGTTCTCTAAGAGTCTACTTAGAGTTCAACCAAGCTGGTTCGGTTGCTCACTACTATTCATCAATGGGTACCAAATGACATATTCCACGCACTTCTACATCTCGGTTTTTGAACTTAATTGAACGATATTTCTGGACTCTTGCTGTCGTTTTTGATTCTTTGTGCACCAAAATGAAAATAATTACTTATATTCTTCGAATAATACCTGAAACTTTGAAAACTGCTTCTATAAAGTAGCAAATTTCTTGGCGTTCGGTCAAAATTCATCTTTTGCGTGTCCCGTTACGCTGTATTTCTTGATTTCTTTCGAAGTACAAAAGTCCAATTCCCAATTAGAAAGCATAAAACGAATCTTCTATTCAAATCTGATCGTTTAATATGCTGGTTAGCATGTATTTAACAATATATCAATTTTAGAATTTTTTCCTTATCTGTAGAGCCTTTTAACCACTGCGTCCATTATTTAGGAATATTGTGGTATGACTCATATTTAATTTGGTGCTAATCGATTATCCTGTCACAAATTGAGCTGTGATGGACATTGGTTGATATAGCACTCGATCCTAACTAGGCACAACTCGTTTAAAGTCTATTACCCTGTTAGGATTACTTTGCCAAACTTCCAAGGGCTCTAATAACCCTTTTCCAAATATTGACAAACTTTGATTCGACACAACTCCACAGCTGCAGAGTAAATGTTCAGCGGTTTCGTTTTCACTTTGGCAAAAACGACACTCAGATGATTGGATTTTTCCAATCTTGTGTAGATGGTACGGTACCTACTGGGGCAGTGACCGGTCATCAGGCCCGTTATTACCCTCAGGTCTCTCTTGTTTAAATTTAGTATGGTCCTGGCTTTTGCTGCACTAGGTCTTATAAATCTTTTTGCTTGTTTGGATGTATCCGTGGCATTCTGATTGTTTCTACCATAGACATTTCCCATATTTTTAATTTGGTCCTAAGAGTACACTCAGGAACTCGAAAGAATGGTTCAGGGCCTACGAAGCTCGATGCTGCACCCTGTCTGGCTAGATTGTCGGCGTTTTCATTTCCCTGGATTCCACAATGGCCGGGCACCCAGTATAATGTTACTTCGTTCCTACTGGCCAACTGTTTCAGAGAAAGAATGCATTCCCACACTAACTTGCACTGGCACGTGAATGCACTTAGCGCATTTAGAGCAGCTTGACTGTCTGAGAAGATGCAGATTTTTGAAAATCTGTAATTTCTGCTCAGGCAAGTATTAGCACACTCTAATATGGCTTGGGACTACATGCCATTGATTGGTATAGCTTTACTTATACCTGGGCCAAAAACTCTGGCACCAGTGTTTTCCCCCATCTTAGACCCATCAGTATTTCTTCGCGCTTCGATAAGGCGTCATTCGTCGAAAGGTTGCTTATGGAGCCTAACACCGACGATCTGTCCAGTGAAGCTATAGTCGGATCTCTAAGCTGTGCATGCGATGCCTAGGCGTGCGCTACCCAGAAATGAACGGAAACCGGTATACTGGTGGTGTCCTGAAATCACAGAGCTCAGAGCGTCGTGCCTAAGAGCGAGGAGGAGGATGCAAAGAGCTCGTACCGATGAGGGTAGAGTGGAAAGAGATGAGGCCTATAGGGCGGCTAAACTGGCACTGAGCAATGAGATTAAGACACGAAAACGAGCGTGTTTCGAAAATCTCTGCCAGGCAGCCAACACGACACCCTGGGGCGATGCCTACAGGGTAGTCATGGCCAAAACGAAAAAAGCGTCTGCGCCCCCGGAACGTTCACCCGTGATGCTTCAGAGGATCGTGGAAACGTTGTTCCCACGCCACAATATAAGACCATGGACTGCCATCCCCCCTGGCCGAATAGGCGAATTTACGGAGAGGTGGAAAAGGCAAAGATTGGTTCTGTTGCCTAAACACGGGAAGCCACCCGGTGACCCGTCGGCATACAGACCTATCTGCCTACTGGACACCTCCAGGAAACTGTTGGAACGAATCATTCTGTCGATGCTAATTGTCTATACCGAGAAACCAGATGACTCTGGGCTCTCGGATAACCAGTTTGGCTTCCGGAAAGGTCGATCGACGGTGGACGCTATTAAGGCCGTAACGGAAACGGCCGAGATAGCGCCCAGCATAAGCGTAGAGGAATTCGTTACTGTCACGTTGGATGTGAAGAATAGCGTCAGTTGGGCAGTCACAAAACGACCTAGGAGTCCCGGATAGTTTACGCCGGATACCGGAGAGCTATTTCCAGGATAGGGTGCTACTCTATGACACGTATGAGGGCAAAAAGAGGTACAGCATCACCGCGGGAATACCACAAGGGTCAATCCTGGGTCCGGTACTATGAAACGCGGCGTACGATGACGTATTGAGGCTCACACTTCTACCGGGCTTAAAGCTGGTCGGCTTTGCTGATGACATTACCCTCACGGTATGCGGCGAGTCGATAGAGGAAGTGGAACTGACAGCGGCGCATGCAATTGACATAATCGAAGACTAGATGAGGTCTCGTCAGCTGCCACTCACACACCACAAGACGGAAGTGATGGTGGTGAACAACCGCAAGTCTGAACAACATGCGGTGGTCACCACAGGCAGGTTCGAGATCAACTCCAAGCGCTCACTGAAACAACTCGGAGTCATGATCGATGATAAGCTGAACTTTGGCAGCCACGTGGAATATGCAGCATGGCGATTACGGCACTATCGAAGATAATGTCAAATAGCTCGGCAATAGTCTCGAGTAAGCGTAGACTTCTCGCGACAGTAGCGGTCCCCATACTACGGTATGGTGCCGTTACATGGCCGAGCGCGCTAGAGGTCATGCGAAACGTAGAGCGGCTCGAAAGTACACACAGGTTGATGGTCCTTAGGGTCATCAGCGCATACCGTACGGTGTCAAAGGACGCGGTATGCGTGCTGGCGGGTATGATGCTCATAGCACATGTGGTATCAGAGGACGAGGAGTGCTTCGCGAGACGCGGCACAAGAGGCGCGAGACGGATTGCCAGAACATCGTCGATGTTGAAATGGCAGAGGGATTGGTCATCCTCCAGCAAGGGTAGATATGGACACACAGGCTCATACCGAGCGTGTCCAAGTTGACGAGCAGGCCCCATGGCGAGGTGAATTTTCACTTGACATAACTTCTGTCAGGCCATGGGTGCTTTAGGTGGTATCTGCACAGATTCGGACATACAGGTTCTCCTACATGTCCGGAGTGTGCACACTGTGACGAGACCGAGGAGCATGTGCTCTTTGAATGCCCACGCTTCGTGGAGCAAAGGTCGAGTATGCAGGAGATATGCGGTAGAGATATCACTCCCGACAACATTGTTGAAAGGATGTGTACGGGGGAGGACAAGTGGGATGCCGTTTCTTCCACGGTATCTTGAAGCGTCCTTGAACTACAGAGAAAATGGCGCGCCGAACAACAGCTAATTGAGTCGGCTCCCCCTCCCCATCCGGGAGCTTGAGCCCAACGGGTAGTCTATGTACTAGCCAGGGCCCGAGCCCCCGGGGAAGAGCGAACAACTTAAGGCGGTAGCACTAGGTAGAACGCTTACCATTAGAGTGTACTCATTGTACGAAGTCATTCCCCTTCTTGAAGTCATCCCTAACGGGCGTACCGCGAAGGTAAGGAAGAGAGAGACAGAGGTTTTAGTGTCGACCCCACATAACCTGAGGGCCCACCTCTCGGGTATCTGTAGAAGCAGATTTCTTCTTTCTATATAAAAAAGACCCATCAGTATAAAATTTATGCCGCCGTCTATCACCGATTGCAAGAGAGTTCGTGGGGCAATATCAGGCTGGATTTATGGGTGAACGTGCTACAACGGACCAGATGTTCGCCATCCGCCAGGTGTTGCAAAAATGCCGCGAATACAACCTGCCCACACATCACTTGTTCATCGATTTCAAATCGGCGTATGATACAATCGATCGATTGAGGGTTACGGCAAGGTGATGGTCTTTCGTGCTTGCTGTTCAACATTGCTTTGGAGGGTGTAATAAGAAGAGCGGGGATAAACACGACTTACCGGTCAGGCTAAGGCCGGGGTGGCCTCTGCTGTACATAGTAGCCGCCTCCATTCCACTCGGTCTATGGCTGTTTGTCTCCAGTTCCGCACTCTGCGTAGTGTCCGCAGATCGTCCTCCACTTGGTCGACCCACCTAGCTCGCTGCGCTCCACGTCTTTTTGTACCGGTCGGATGACTCTCGAGAACCATTTTAGTCGGGTTGCTATCCGACATCCTGATGACGTGACCCGCCCACCGAGTGGGACGATTTTCACGAAGTCCGTTCAGCTGCTTGGTTTCGCCGATGATATTGATATTATTGCTCGTAAATTTGAGACGATGGCGGAAACGTACATCCGACTAAAGAGTGAAGCCAGGCGAATCGGATTAGTCTTCAATGTGTCGAAGACAAAGTACATGATGGCAAAGGGCTCCAGGGACGAATCACCGCGCCCGCCACCCCGAATTCATATCGACGGTGATGAAATCGAGGCGGTTGAAGAATTCGTGTACTTGGGCTCACTGGTGACCGACGACAACGACACCAGCAGAGAAATTCAGAGGCGCATTGTGACAGGAAATCGTGCCTACTTTGGACTCCGCAGAACTCTACGATCGAATAAAGTTCGCCGTAACACGAAGTTAACCATCTACAAAACGTTGATTAGACCGGTCGTCCTCTATGGGCACGAAACATGGACCCTACGTGCAGAGGACCAACGCGCCTTTGGAGTTTTCGAACGGAAGGTGTTGCGTACCATCTACGGCGGAGTGCAGATTGGTGACGGGACTTGGAGAAGGCGAATGAACCACGAGCTGCATCAGCTGCTGGGAGAACCAACCATCGTCCATACCGCGAAAATCGGGAGGCTACGGTGGGCGGGTCACGTCACCAGGATGTCGGATAGCAACCCGACTAAAATGGTTCCAAAGAGTCATCCGACCGGTACAAGAAGACGTGGAGCGCAGCGAGCTAGGTGGGTCGACCAAGTGGAGGACGATCTGCGGACACTACGCAGAGTGCGGAACTGGAGACAAACAGCCATAGACCGAGTGGAATGGAGGCGGCTACTATGTACAGCAGAGGCCACCCCGGCCTTAGCCTGACCGGTAAGGTGAGTATCAGTATAAAACACAATAGAATCTGGACGTAAGCTTGGCCCACCAGAATCCCAAATATAGCGGCTTGATTTAAACACATTAAAGGGAACATCATAGTTGGTCTTCCTAATCATCCAATCCTCTACAGTTTTAATATCTGAGTTTAAATTGAAACAATTTTTAGATGCAGAAGCAACGTAACTGGGCAGAGGCCAAACAGAGGACGACAGCAGGAACATTTATTTTTATATCCTCGTCAAGAGGGTTTAAATAGTGGTGAAAAAAAAAAATAACCAACGCAACATTTTTGTGGATGCTGACTTGACACCTGGAGACCAGAAATTCCATGATGTCAGTCCAAATTTCAAGATGACAGCCTAATTATTTAAAATAACGATTCGAAATTCAAGATGGTGACTGTTTAATACAGTTTAGGCTCTAAAACCATGCAATATGGGGTAATTTTTGGTATGTGGCAGATGTGGTTTATGGCGACCATAATATCCAATATGGGCGTTTTAAAATTTAGGATGGTGGCTGTTCAATGTAGGTCCAGTGTCCGAAAATGCCGATCAGAATATCCAAGACGGTGGTCTAAAATCCAAGATGGCGGCTTCAAATTCAAAATGGCGTCTTTTTAATGGTGTGTAAGGCTCTAAACCATACAATATGGGTATATTTGGTATAGGAAAGATATCTGGAGTCCAAAAATGACGACCAGAATATCCAAGGAGGCGGTCTAAAATTCAAGATGGCGGCTCCAAATTGACGGCTGTCTAATGGAGTTTTAGGCTCAAAACCATTCAATAGGGCACTGCATGAAATTATCTCCTTCTCTTTCACTCTTACAGAAATTTTGTAAACAACAAGGCCAAGAAACGTCAAAATCCCATACAAAATCAAAACAGTGCGGTGCCCTATATGGGTATATTAGGTATGTGAGTCCACAAATGGTGACCAGAATATCCAAGATGGCGTTTGAAGAATCATGAAACATTTCAAATAAGCAGAAAATCATGGCTTACGCAGCAATTTAATTTGTTAAGTGAGTACCCCTATTATTTATATTTAGTATTATGTAATGTATGGCTACACATATCATTTGCATTCAAATATACCCTGTTGAACGGTACTATTACTGTATGTTCTCTGTCTTCTCTCTTGTATTTATGAGAGTACGTTTACTAAAAAATGCATATGAGCACATTTTCGCAACTATCATATCGTACAGTTCACACCGCAACAATCCTGTCACAAATCGACCTAATAATCTGCACGGAACGTAAGCGTTGTTGCATCAGCTATCCTGGCTGGGAGAGAAATTCTTATTTTTGTTGCACCTGACTAGATACACCATATAAACACGCAAGCCCAAACACAGTAATAATTCTCCTGCCCTGTGTATAAAATACTAACGCTTTTTCAGTTTCACCACGTGCTTTCCGATGAATGAAGATCGCGTTTTCCGCAAGGAAAATACCCATATCCACCACCACTTATAAGGTACGCTTGTAGTGGCGCTGAGCTATTGGTAGATAATTCGATGTTTGCTACTTATAGCGCTACTCTCTTCTTCCACGTGCTTGTTCAATAAAATTTCGCCGGCTCTCGTGAGAATATATTTATGGTACTCAGTATTATTTCGTGATACACTGGTTCACAAAGATTCGGTACCAAGCTCTTGATATTTTCGGCTTAGTTTTCCAGGTGGATTCAGAGTATACAGCTGTCTTTATACCTCGACATACATCAATAAACAAATTCACGCCTACATATTGTTCAGAATGATCTCATGATGGCGGAAAATAGGCTACGATTTTGATTCGTGGATGGCTTACGCATCACATATGTATTAGACTAAAATATTAACGCGCACTGAAACTTCAAGAATTAGCGATAGCCAATTTCTTACAAAAATATTGATGAAAACTATCTAATTCTTTTATAACAGAGAGATGCTCCTTCTTTTTATCATCTGCACGAAAAACTATTGAAAAATCTCCATTGAATTTCGAGTAATTCAATAAAAACCTGATTTTTTATTGCTACGCCCATACAAAGTGTTTGGCGAATTTGATCAAGCTTATTGCTAATTTCTAATTTTTAATTGTGCGATTATATAGCTGCCTATGTATTATCAAAAAATCCAATTTTTTTTTTTCCAAAAATTGTTCACCGGTGTTACAACAGGATTCGTTATCAGTAATTGATTTCAGCAAACATATTTTGATTCTGTCCACTAATGCGCAAAATGCGTTGTATGATTAGAATGCGAAGAGTAAATACAGTGTTGCCTGTTCACAAAATGCAGTATTCAAATTAGCATATTGCCAATTGTTTTTTTTTCTAGAAAATGAAAATAAAACTTCTTAGGGGGATCCACTTAACAGCAGTGCCGGATTAAGGCTTCGATGGGCCCGGGGCAAACTCCATAAAACTAACCCTACATTTTGTGATTTTCCAAAATTTTGAGTATTATTCATATTTTCAATGTAAAATTTGTGTTATCCATGAAATTCTTACGATTTTTTGCGTGCGTCTTCTTTTGTAAGAATGTAACACCGTAACACACAATTGTTTTGTTTCTTCAAATTATGATTTTGTATTTATTTTGCATTATTTATTTCATATTGAAGTGTTGCATATATTTTCCGAATACTGATGTATTCAGTATGCCCGGACACCAGAAAAAAGATTCAGACAGATAGCTTAAACAGATAAATAAAATAATATAATACTTAAACATTGTTTTGATGATTAGGCAAAATGTCATTATGCTGCTAGAAATGTTAGGTTTACAGCGCAAATATTATCTTTTTTAGAAAGTAAGTTTTAAACTTTCTTCTGATTTCATAAGGGACTGTTATGAAACAATGTAGGCCAAATTTGGATTATCCCCCCCCCCATTGACCCTTGGGAGTTTTCGTTCAAAAAAATATGAAAATATCTAGAGCATAGACTTCAGTCATACATCATCCTCCCCCTCCAAAATTCGTCTCCGTGGTTTATGAACGGTTCCAATGATTACAGCATGTTTCATAAGTGAGCGCTCAGTTTAAAACCTACAATAATAAAGCATGGTGGAATTTTATTTGAGAGTACAAAACTTTACGAATGTAATGATTTCAAATGAACAATGATAGGACTCTTGAAGATTACTGTTCATTTCAAAATCTCCGTTATTATCAAAATAAATATATGTAGGGTAGCGAACCACTTGGGCAGTGACCGGTATTTTGCGTTCCAAAAATTGTGTCAATTGGTTCAGAATTGACTGAGTTATAGCAGAAAAGTGCCCAAAATAGGACCCCTGCCGAGATGGTACCACTTCCCTAGGTATTGAAAAGTTCTGAGATGTTTTTAGACACCAGGTTTCTCAAGCTGCTCCAAATTCCCAAACATCTCCACGAATCATTTTCCCCTGTTACCCATTATAACCCCTGTATTCCGTGAATTGATCCAGATTACCTTCTTGTCGAATACAGTCAGGTTTTTTTTTCTACGCGGGGGATACGTACCGCTTAAAAAAACTCAGTTCAAAATTCAAAAAACCGCGTAAAAAAAGTCTCACCATTTCTCGACGAATCACGCAAAAATAAGACGATGATTTTTTTTTTGTATGGAGTTTCCATTTACGCGGCCGCGTAAATGAAAACCGCGTAATAAAAGACCTGACTGTATTATGCTCTTGGTTGAAATCCGTCGTATCAAACAGAATGCGAACGACGGGTCTTCCAGATAGCAATTGTTCTTCCTCTACAAGTGGTTGGGGAAGCGGTGCCTGTACAATAGGCAAACAGTTTCAAACAATAAACAAATCGCTTTCGCTCTTCGTACATATGTACAACAGAGATGGTTATATTTGCGGTTTAGGGGAAGATGATATAGATTGATGAGATTAGAATTCACCCTTATGACAACTAAGTTGCCGGGTCATTAATTGGCTCGGTAGCTTAGTTGGTAAAGCACTTGTCTAGCGAATAAGGGTCGTGAGTTCAAATCTCACCTGAGCTGTGGATTTTTCCCCAATTTAACCAATATTTTACCCATCTGTACATATGTACGTTGAGTTATTTGAAACTCTTGAGATATTTTTAATGAACAATTCTAATGAACTCCTGGAGTAATCCATAGAGAAATTTCTAGAGGCACGCTTGGAGGAAATCCTGGAGAAATTTCTAAGAAAATACATAGTGAGGAATGCCCGGCAGAATTTTTGATGAAATCTCTGTGTGAATTTCCGCAGGAATCTCTGCAAGAATGTCTTCCAGCCTTCCCGCAAGAATTCTTATAAAAATCTCTGAAAGAATCGGTAGAAAATTTCTGAAGGAAACCTTGGAGTATTTTCTAAGACTTTCTTGAGAAATCTTTGGACCAATTCCAGAAAGAGAAATGTTTTGAAGGAATATCTAAAGGAATGTGAGGAAATCATGGGAATTTCCCTTATAATCTGATGTAGAATTTGGAGAAAAATCTTTAGAAGGCTTCTGAGAAAATTTTGAAGGAGGTCTGAATTTCTGATTACTATTGTTACATACAATATTCGTGAATCATTTTCTAAAAAAATCCATGGAGTATTTTTGAGAAAGTTCATGGCAGGTTTTCTAGATGAATGCTTAGAAAAGTTTCTGGAGAAGTCTCTATAAAAAAATCTGAAGAAGATCGTAGATTTCTGGAACAGTGTTTGCAAGATTTTTTGAAAGAAATTCTTGAAGTATTTTCAAAAGGAATCCATACAACGTTTTTGGACGCTATTCGTGCCAGACATTCTTAAGGAGTTCTGGAAAATCTTCTGGAGGACATTCTTAAGTCTGGAGGAATCCCTAAAAGCTTTTGGGAAAGATTTTTAACTGAATTTCTTTAGGATTTCCTTGATGATCCTGGGAGATATTTTTAGGAAATCTTGATAAAAAAATTAAATATATCCTAGGATGAATTTTAGCAAGAGTACATTAAAGAATTATCGAAAATCTGTAGATGTGTTTTTTTTCAAGTAATCATTGGAGAAAGTTATGAAGAAATTCCTGGAGATATTTTTGAAGAAACTATTAGTCGAATTTATAATAAAAACCATGGGAGATTTCCTTAAAAAATAAATCTCTCGAAAAATTTGTGAAGGAACCCGTAGGGGAGTTTCTATAGGAATCTCTGGATCTCACATTAAAAAAGAGTCCCTGATAGAATTTCTAAAGAAAGTTTTGGAATAAACCCTTAGAAGATCGTTTGAGAGAATGGCTAAAGGAATTTTGAAGGCTTTTTCGGAAGAGTCCTGAAAATAGGGTTAAGAATTTCTATAGAAACTAAAAAATGTCTGCAGAAACTCATACACAACTTTCGCACACTACTCCCTAGTGGAATTTCTGGAGAAATTTGAAGTTGCTGTGGGAATTTCTGGTGAAATCTTCCAAAGTATTCCAAGGTAAGCCCAAGTATCGAAAAGTAGTACTTTTCGGCACTTTCGTTTTAATGAAAAAAGTAGACCGTTTAATCGTTAAATTTTCCGTTCAGTGCCACTAAAATACATTTCCTACAACAATCATTCAAATGTTTTATTTCAGTTTAGCTGTTTGACAAAGTGGAAGCTTTCAGAGATTTTTGTTTACCCGCAGGCATAATCCTGGAGGTGCCTCGAGGAATATGATCAGTTTCATTTCTTGAAATCCTATCCTAGCATGTAAATTTGAGCCAATCTAGTGGCCTGAAACACTAAACTGATTAATGCGTTGGTCAGTCCACCAACTCGATATTTTTCACTTTTAACCCTCTACTTCTAATGGTTGCTCCAGAGCACCATCGTTTTTCGACGAACTCGAGATAAACGGAATTAAGTAGATGAGTATCCCAGGTAACAATTTGATGCTGTACAAACGTTTCTCCAAATATTTTAAATTAGCCTTCATTTGAACAAAAGCTGAGTACAAGAGGTACCATCCTTCATTCAGCTCCTAAACATCTAATTTTTATTCAACCTTTAGCTGATTTGAGGTTCATTGGAAAGCTGATTTAAGGCATAATATGCGCCTAATCAGTAATCAATTATATTTATTTATTAATTGTGTAAAATAAAATAAAAACACTTTCGTGAGCCTAGTTTTACCAACCATACATATCCTTGAAAACAAGAACATTACTTGTTGTGTCTGAATATTCAAGAACATAAGTTGAACTAAGTCTGTATTGAGGCTGAAGAAGCGATATGGACGAAAACCATGCTTGGGTCAGCTGTTAAAAATATTTGATTAAAGGTTGAAAAACAGATGATTAATTCTGCATGTTGGTGTATGAATTAAGGCTGGTTACCCAGATGAATAATATTCTATTCAACTTGATATTCAGCCATCTATGTATTGCTGATTAAAGAGGTTGGACAAGCCATACTTCAGACCAATATTCAGATGTCATTGTGTTCAGCCATTGACACCATTAACCAGCTATTGTTCAGCTAATACTCTCACTGTTCAGCATTCATTGTTACTTGGGATGATGCTATAGTTTCCAGAATATGATTGTAATCTAATAAGGTAAACCCAACTGCCAACTACCTACTTGTTTCAATAGTGGAACTACTGATAAACAATCAAAGTACAATTGATTTACAACTAAACACTTTTTCGTTGATTTCGAAAAAAATGACCAATTTGGAACAATTTTTGTTCAAGCACTTTTTTTGGAAACTATAAAAATAGTCGTTCAAAGCCGTGGGAAGGAAAGGGTTAAAGTGTGGATGTGTTATGCAGTATTTGAAAAGTTGACTTTTTCAAATTTCTCATTAGAAGTGAGTTCAATTTTCCACTTTCTTAAGCTGCTCCAGGCAGCACTGCTTCTGTGAGTAACTTTACCCCATACTGACCAGCAATAGCACAACCGAGAACTACAACACCACTTTATCATCTCTCGAACAAACATCAATTTGCGGCTGTGTGTTCAGTCGGTCGGTCGGTGGCGGTTCTTTATACACTACCTAACGCGTGGTGCGACAAAACTCTAACTCAGTCTCGATTTCTATTTAAAGCTGTTTGGACGTGCCGCAGCACAGTGGACTAGAGGACTTCCGAGCGAGCTCGGCGGGTTCTTTGTATGCGGGCAGACGACCGATCTACGGACAACGCACCCCGCAGGTCTTCAGAGGGCAGATATCAACAGACAGCCGACGCGGAAGGACGGACGTTGTGCCAGCTGCTTCGGGAGACAGTCGTCGGTCGTTTCTTTCATCACAGTTAGTCCATCAGAACTAATTGCTGGGAAAGTCATCCCACTGTGCGTGCACCCCATAGTGTCCTCAGAGTGAAGATCAAAGTTAAGGACGAAGCCTTGCTAAGGCTGGAGGCTTCAATTCAGTGAGTGCGCGGTGATCAATCGGTGAATGAGTTCGAACGCATGCAGCCCTTTCACTGACGTCCGATAGTGATAAGGAAGGTTCAGCACCTTGTGTGACCTGTATACTACACGAACGGGAACGATTGAGTAATATTTGCACAGTGAGTTATCGCCTTCTAATTGCGGTTCGTTCATTGTTGTGAGCGAGCGCTGTCGATCTTGTGGTTTTCGGACATTAACTTCACAGTTAGTGATTTTTCGCGCCTCAAGAACAGAATTAAGTGAAGTTGAAATGATACCCATATAAATGCTAATCAATTGTCGTTTATCTCCAGAGTGCAATTCGGTGTTTCTGCGATATCAGTGCAAATTGTGTTCTTTCCCACAACAGAAAATCAATCACAGAACAGTGGCTGCTAGAAAACGGTAGATTGTATAAGGAGCTGGTGTACGACGACTCGAAATAAGCAATGGCCGAGACGGTGAAGATTGTGAATGGGGAGACCAAGGCGGGTACGATCGTGAATGGATCGGCGATCAATGGTCATCTGCCGAAAGTGGTGAAAAATGGATCAGCGCCGGCAGTGGAAGAGGTTCACGACCCACCGGATGGCGGTACCCGGGCCTGGTTGGTCATGGTGGGAGCTTTCCTGTGCAACGGTGTTCTGTTTGGTGTGATTAACACCTACAGTGTTATTTACTTGAGCCTGCAGAAGCAACTGCATGATCTGGGCGATACCGAGGCTTCCAGCAAAGCAGGTGAGTTTCACTTTTATCGCATTTTTATTTAGGTTACTTCAAAGGTTTACAACATAAAAATATAGAAAAAAGTGTTTCATGCAAAATCTCATGCTGATTTCAAAATAACTCTACAAAAACTGCAGCACTTCTTGTATGTTGGCCTAATAGCTAGAATATTAATTGGACCTGAATAGGTATAATAAAGGCACGTTTAAAACAAGTCAATATTACCAGTCTGTTTGTTACAGTATTAAAGAAGACTGGAGAGACTTTGTTCCCTTTAAGTTTTCTCGGAATCTGAAATGATTTTCTTCTAGAATATAAAAAAAAAGTTTTCTGAACAACGGGCTATGTTTCAGCTGCAAGTGCTTTAAATTTTGCAATGCATTATTTTTTAAAGGCTGATTGTTTATTTCCAATCCATCAAAAACTTTTTTGAGCCATTCCGAAAAATCTTAATACCTTGTGAAAATTTAGCCAAACCGGCCCAAATTTTCACAGTATATAGGGGAACTTACGTTTTTTCGGCAGTTTTGTTCTTTTCGTTTTTTGAAACCTGTAGGTCTCAGAGTTGGCCTCAAATCCTTCCCAACCAAGCTGAGTTATATGCCCCAATTTCAGAATATTCGGTCCACAAAAACCCCCAATGCCGATTAAACACAATCAAACTTATTTCTGAAAATAGTCCTTTATCAAATATATTTTATTTTATTTATTTTTTGTTTATAGAACGAAAGTTTGCAATTACTTGAAATTCCAGTATACTCAATGATAAGATGTGCTACATGATTATAAATTTAGTTCATATCGTGAAAATAGGGAGAAAGTCTCACAATATAAAAATACGGTATTTTCCGAAAATATTTAAAAAAAATAATTTAATAACACTGCTGTGTAATCAAAAATACAAAAAATCTTAAAGAAAATTAATGAGATAATTTCAAATGAATCAGGTGCTCAAAATGGAATCAAGTGTCTTCAATTTATGTGAAATGCATCGTTACACATGCCTCCAAAACCACAGTTTTCAAATTTTGAACGGTAATTTGAAATCTTGGTATTATGCATGAACTTGCAACAGATGTTCACCTGACATTTTTTGCAAAAAAAACGGACATAGTTTTGTGTTTTACTTAAAGTTACATACAAATTAAGAAAAAGGGATCAAATATATCCACTATCCAGCCTTTCCTACATATTACATGATATGTAAGTCTAATTTTGCATGCAGTTCTAAGTAGATTGGATAATGGTAATTGGCAAGCAATCCTTAGGAATAGAGCAAATGTCGAAACTGCTGTAAATGTATTTTACGATATGTTGACATACATAATCTTGAAAGCTACAGAAATAAAACGAAGTCACAGGAATTACAAAACTTCCAATATGGTTTGAGGTAAAGGTCCCTTGTGTCCACTTTCTGATTAATGCATTTCGCCTCACGTTTTTGCGAGCACAAATCATGAGAGCTTCATCAAATGAAGCGACTGTTACTCAATCTGTTTTCCGAACGAGCAAACAACAAGTACTATTTTCAGTGTAGCTGATCTGAAAGTTAATCAGATTTGTGCTCTTTAGCAATAGAATGCATCTCAATGCGGCCATTTTTGGATTGCAACAACCATGTCCTAAATAAACACATACAATATTTCAAAAAAAAAAAAAATGCTTACAAAATCTATAGAAAGGACACTAACGATGAAAATTTAGTAAAATTTTCGGATGGGGGTAGAAATTTGCTTCGTCATATGCGCTAATTCTCGTCTTATCAGATCGATAATAGCCAATATAATAAAAGAACCTTTGCCAATGACTCATTAGATGAAAGCAAAAAGATGTAGACTATCAACAACCAGCCCCTGTTTCAGTGGAAATTGAATAGTTACGCAAAAAAATATGTTTCTGTTGTGGCTGTGTACTAATATCTTAAGAATATGTTATCCCAGAGAATGAGATACTGTCGAAGGCAAGAGCTGAGCTACCTCTCGAGTAGTGTTGTATACGAATAGGAGAAATATAGATGAGAAATGTTGTGTCTGTAAACAGAACAAGACGTGTTTTATTATCACTGCCGTCTTCCGTGTTGCTTTCCATTTTAACCATTTTGTTGGTTACATCAACTGGCGTACGAGGATGAACATTTTCCATCTTCAAGATGGGTTGGCCACCAATAATTTGTTTAAAATATGTTTTATTCGTTTAATAGCGTGCTTTGTTTAGTGCAGTTAGATGTGAAGTGCCGTTTTGTGAATTAAACTTTGTTTGGCGAGAATTTGTGTTTGATTTTTTTGTGTAACCTTTGTGCAGTGGCATTTTTTTTACAAACACAATAGCCTATTTTTGTGAAACTTTTATGAAATGTTTGTGATTTGAATTGATTTTTTTCCCAATTGTGTGCGTTTTATTTTATCCCGTGATTTGTATACTGTTAGTTTTTTTTATCATAATGTTTGGAATAACGTATTTTTCACGGAGGCGTACTTTTGTGTGTGTTTTTACCTATTTTTTTGGAATGTCAGGCGGTTTATTTCAAACTTATTTTTATTTTTCCCTGACACTTTCACATTTGCGATGCTAACATGCACATTTTTGTAACAATTTCATTATAATAATGGAATTTTGTGCAGAACACATCATTTTTAGACCAGGCCATTTTGAATCACTAAAGATTCTTTTTGTCCAGACATTTTTCTTTGGACTGGAATTTGCCTGTCTTTGTTCTATTTTAGTTAGTTCTGTTTGCTCATGGTGAGCATGAGCACCATACTTTTATATCTGGACCAACATGACAATAACGTCACCGATCCGTATGTGAGCGCATCAGTTTAATTTGATCATCGACGATAAGCTTTAAGTGAACTTTTTTTTTCGGGGCGATTTGCTGTTGAGTGCGAGCTTTATTGAGTGCAATATTGCACTCCATATGGATGAGAGACGTGAATTGTGTGTGAGAAGAACAGAGAGTAGATGATCAGCGTATCCAGCACATACACATAATCGAACCGACAGATGCATCTAATGGAGTCTCGTTGGGCCGAAGGGGCATCAAGCCACATTCAAGCTGGAGAAACCTTGTCGCCGATACGAGAATATATCGAGGAATAAGAGCAAATGCCTGCGTGATGGGTTTTGGTGTGAGGTTGCTAACCGGCGAGTGTAATATAGATCCATTTAAATAGTATTCATACATTTGTGACTAGGCAGATAGGGTAGTGGTACCGAATACGGACCAGTTATCAATAGTAGTTATCGATTTATGTTTACATTAAAACAGTTTAAATGGTGATTACGTGATTTGCCGTTTTGTGCGATTGAAAAAGTTTTAAATTATATGTACTGTTAAACAAATTATTTGTTTGTATCGATAATTAAATTGTTGGTTTAAAATATAATTACTGTTCAAAAATTTGAATATCAGATATAGGAGCTAAACATTCGATTCTGTTAAATTTAGCACTCAGAACAAATTATATTTTTACTCTTAAGGGAAGAGGTGTTGTGGCTGTGTACTAATATCTTAAGAATATGTTATCCCAGAGAATGAGATACTGTCGAAGGCAAGAGCTGAGCTACCTCTCGAGTAGTGTTGTATACGAATAGGAGAAATATAGATGAGAAATGTTGTGTCTGTAAACAGAACAAGACGTGTTTTATTATCACTGCCGTCTTCCGTGTTGCTTTCCATTTTAACCATTTTGTTGGTTACATCAGTTTCAATTGCACTTCACTGAAGTCGTATAATTATTTTTTGCAATTACGTTGCTTATTACCCTACTTTTCACTCACGGTTGCAACGATAAAACGGCCTACTTTTCTCCACTTAAACAAAGGTGCCGAAAAGTACTACTTTTCGGCACTCTTAAGAGTGCTGAAAAGTAGCACTTTTCGGCACTTTTGTCAGCACATACATTTTGCTCACTACCGCGATTTCCGTAGATAAACCTGTTGCTCCTACATCCAATCAGCAGCTCGAATCCAAATCAGGACTATTAACGATTCGAATCGGATCGCCGATCAGGTGCAGAAGCAGCAGCTGAAGCAACTTTTGCTCCTTCTTATGTTGCTGATTGACTACGACGACGGAGCTTGAAAATGTGTGACAACATCAACACCATAGCCTACCTGATCGAACAAAAAACTGCGCCGGTGCGCATGGATGCTCCCACGTGGTACCTCTTGATTTCATGTATGTGCAGCTATATAGATTATCCGGAGCGAGTATTTTTCGTAATTGCAAAAAATTGTGTATGCAACGCGTTTCAAAACTCGATTTTTTCAGCACTCGTCGTATTTATCCAACTCGGCAAGCCTCGTTGGATAAATGTACAACTCGTGCTGAAAAAATCATCATTTTGCAACTTGTTGCATAAATAACTATTCTCAGTTTGCGTATGCCGAAGGCAACCGCACCAAAGCAGCAGTTTGCCAAATTGTTCTTCATCACCGTTAAATGTTCACTTCGCCAGATTCACTTATTGAACTGACCTTCGATTCACACCCCACCAAACCTCTTTGGCACTTCAATGTCAGATTGCACTGCTGTAGAATGCATGAAAAGTTGCTCAATTATTGAAATAAATTGCTTTTTAAACAAACAGTTATTTTCATCTCAGGGAAGATGCAGGCAAATGTGTGTGTGAATTTTCTGCATACGAAACATCGTATTTTACAACAATAGAGAAAGATTTATTCTTTGCACTGTGAGGGCGTTTTATGATCTGGTGAGCAAACATATTAACTGAAATATTTTGGTCGTTTTTGCAAAGCTACATCTTTCTCAATTTTAAAAATATCTGATCAATAGTACTTTGAACACATGATTTGATTTGGATTACGAAGAATTCGACCGCATTTTTGGATAGCCGACTACGGTCAAATCGTAATTTTCGGCCATCCTTATGTACCGTAGTGTCACGTAGGAGATGTAACGGGAATTAAATTCATGTTGTGTCTAAAATAGACGTGGACTAGATGAAAATAGAATCCGAGGGATAATTATTCAATCTTATTATTTAAAGGAAATGGTAGTGTTTTTTTACAAAATGTTTTAGATTATATGAAAGCTAATTTATGAATTAATCTTTGAAACCAAACTAGCCATGAGGCATTGAGTGAGGTGCAAGAATATACGCGATCCTTTTATTGGTCAGTGCTTAGCAAGATGATAATTAGATAAAACCCCTTTACGCGATCAAATAAAATTATGCTTCAAGTTTCAAAAAATTCAGGTACTTTGATACTGTATAAAGTTGAATAGCTATTCTGGAAAAAACAGACTGGTAAAAGATATTAGTTTTTTTCCAATCCCCAATTCAAGAAGAATTATGGATGCATATTTGGCGTCTAGGGCTTCAAAAATCTCAAATACTTGGTAGAATTGCCTCCTTCCCGTCCGTTATCAAAGCACATAGATTGGGGGCTACTCACTAACTCTAAGACAAAATTGACGCAATCCTTCAACAGCCGATAGCTGTGCTGGCCACGTCCTTACGACAGCTGATTGATGGAAAAGAAGATTAGTTGGACACCTAAGAAAGGTATGCAGAGATCTCTACGTCCTCTCTGGCCGAGGTGTCGCGGTACTTTTGGTATTGTATTGTTAGTGAAAGGGTTAAGTCCGAAGGATACGTTTGGTCAACGTTTCGGCACCACAATGATGTACAAGAACAGATTCACTTAATTATACGAATCCTCTAGACGAAATAGTTGACTTCCATTTGAGTCTCCCGGATAGCAAAAAGATATTGCTGCTGCGCCAAAAATACAGGCGTATCACGTGAAAATGAAGACGAATTTCGGCAACCCAATGGGAATAAGGCAGACTCTAATAACAATCGCAAATTATCCAGAGATCAATTTACAATCACTTTCCTAGGCAAAATTTGCAACACCAGCCGTTTCTCATTTCGACCGGCTATGATCAAAACAACGCGGAGCAAAGAAACCGCGTAACAATTTAGAAAACGGAGCCGATCGCGCGCACAGCCTGCCGTAGCTCCGACGTGTGAGGGAGATTCTTCTTGGAACTAGATGCCGAAAAAAGCACAGACGTTTGCCGGGACAGCAAGTTTAAAATAAAAACATTTCAACAATAATCATAAAATATCAAGAATCTTTCAGAAAAAATAGAAAAGTGTAGGAATGTTCATAAATGTAAATTAGAATAATCAAAAACCAAAATTCACAAAACGTTATTTAAAAATAATCATCTTCCAAAACATGCTGAAATGGATTTCAGATGACGAAAAATGAAAAAAATGGCTATTAGAGGGTTAACATCTGAGAGTTTACATACACTCCCGATCAAAAGTTTGGGGTCACCCCTTCAAAAATATGTCATATTTTTAGCCCCATATCTCCGTCAATTTGCGTCCGATTTCAAAACCTCATTCAAAAGAAAATAAGTTGAAGAAAATTAGAACATGATTTAAATGAAAATTTTACAAAAACATTTGTATGTAAGCTTAAGCTAAAGTTGCCAAATTTTCTAAAAAATGAATTTAAACTTACGGTAGTGTCGCAGGAAATTGGGTAGACCAAATTTTAAGATGAGAGCGGTAATATAACCTATTTTCTATTAGATTTCAACTGCTTTTTACCGAACTTAGCTAAACATTCTAAAAAAATAGTTATTAAGTGAATTAACTCTTGATGCCAACGACCAAAAGTTTGGGGTCACTATCGTAAAACATGGAAAAGTGATTTGTTGATATCTTTGTCATCTTTCATTCAATTTTAATTCTTCTTGGCTTATTTGAAACATAATGGTACTAACTGCATAAACTTCGAACCACACATATTTACACACAAATTTACATACTAAAACTTAACGTAAAATTGCCTTATTTTTTAAATGTGGTGAAATGTGTTAACTTTAGATAACATTTTTATGTATAAAAACCGTTGAATACGTTAAATGAAAGACATCAAACGTAAATTTAGTAAATTATATAAACGTCTATATATAATTTACTATATAGACTGTTTCAGAAATTATAAATACACTAACGATTGACTGTCATTTTAATTTCAGTGTGATATGCAGGAAATTTTCTAATAGTTCATGTAGTAAACACTGTAAAGATGCAAATAATACCAACTTTGTTACCATTTCGTGCAAAAGATAGAAAATCGAGATCTGTAAACCAAAGGTTCAAAAATGGAAGTTGCACAAAACGATCATGAAATATAAGACAGTGGAATATAAAAAAAACTCATAAATGAAACATTTCTTTAAAAACATTATGGAAATAACTGTATCGATAACAAAAGATGTTTCTCTTTTAGCCAAAGCTATTTTGGCCGGAAAAAATGTCAAGAACCATAAATAAAAGCCTTCATTATGCAAGAAAAAAGTAGCAAAATTTTGAACACCACTAGCTGAAACAAACGTAAAACAAACTAATACCTCAACAACTGTTTATTTAAATCGCTTTGATAGTATGACAGGCATTGCCATCTGAAGCATAGAATGACCTGGAAAAAAATAGTTGTAATGAAATGTGTTTATAAACGCTAAGAAACTGTATTGAAGTCTTTACATTGCTTAGAAAAACCTTGAAAAAAAAAGAAAGTTGATCTCATCAAAATTCTATGAAAATGGCCTCATGATTTTTTTTTTCCGGGTTTTGATAACGGCATTTCTTAGAGGTAGCGAATGTGATAAAGAGTAAGATAATTTTTGAAGTTTAGTAAGAAATAATATTGAAAACACCCTTGTGCAAATTAAATTTTCAAGCATGAAGTACATAATTGAAGAACTCGATTATTTTTCAAAATATCATGACAGTTTACATGGAGCGTAAAAATGTGGAATGCAATATACTGTATTGTGAAAACAATTGATTAAAATCATCAAAACGCATCGTTTTATTGGAAAAACAAAGTGTATTTATAATTTCTGAACCAGTCTATATTTAAAATGCTTTTTAAATTTGTATGAGTTATTTATATTTGTTCGGGCGAAGACGGCTAATAACAAGACAGACAGCTCCCACCCTGTTTCAGGCGACATGGTCGAAACGCCTTCAACGATTCACTGGAACATTAAACCATGATTGTGTGCGTGTGCATGCAAATATGTACACGGAAATGGTAACATCGCATGCACACTAGGGTGTCCCAAAATAGAAAAAGTGTCAAAAAGTTAACTTGCTCACCCTTAGAATGATAGATTAGGGTTCTAGCAACAATAGTTCCATACATGAAAACTCAATCAAAAAATATTTAGAGGTTGCACGTATCGAATTTATGAAAAATGGACGATTTTTGGTATTTTTACCAAGAAAATGCTAATATGAGTTGAAAAATAAAAGAAATAAAAGTCATCAATCAAAGTGAATCATAGTTCTGGGTCCCGCAAACAAAGTTTGGAGGGATTTTAGGTCATCAAAGCTGATTTTATATATTTGACCAAGGTTAAAATATCAAAAAATCGCGATTTTTTTCTCCAACATTTTCAAAAATGCTCAATTTATAAGGATTTTGAAATTTTTCCTGCGATTCGCAATTCCCTTATTTTATAGCAAATTTTGTGTAGATTATTTCGACTGAAGACAGTTTTGAGCTATCTCTTTCATGAGCTGAGATATCGGTATTATAATGATAACACAATCGATGGAAAAAATCGTATTTTCTTATGTTATTTGGTTTTGTTCATTAGTTTCTATGACAACCGTAATAATACCGTGTAATACCGATATCTCAGCTCATGAAAGAGATAGCTCAAAACTGTCTTCAGCCGAAATAATCTACACAAAATTTGCTATAAAATAAGGGAATTGCGAATCGCAGGAAAAATTTCAAAATCCTTATAAATTGAGCATTTTTGAAAATGTTGGAGAAAAAAATAGCGATTTATTGGTATTTTAACCTTTGCCAAATATATAAAATCAGCTTTGATGGCCTAAACTCCCTCCAAACTTTGGTTGCGGGACCCAGAACTATGATTTACTGAGATTGATGATTTTTATTTCTTTTATTTTTCAACTCATATTAGCATTTTTTTGGTAAAAATACCAAAAATCGTCCATTTTTCATAAAATCGATGCGTGCAACCTCTAAATATTTTTTGATTGAGTTTTCATGTATGGAACTATTGTTGCTAGAACCCTAATCTATCATTCTAAGGGTGAGCAAGTTAACTTTTTGACACTTTTTCTATTTTGGGACACCCTAATGCACACTCATTCATGATGTTGTTCCCTGAAGTCGTTCGTGGCGCTAGTGTGCTTGTAGCTCCCAAAGTATATGGAGCAAGAGGGAAGATGTCTGTCTGTTATTAGCCGTCTTCGGTTCGGAGCGTCATTCTCGCTATTAAAAAAAATAAATTAAAATGAAAACTGTTTTATTTGACTTCATTCATTTCATTCATTTATTTAGTTAACATTTATTAAGTTAATCGAGTATTATGGCGGCAAATTGTTGATTCAGTATTATCATGAATTTGATGTTAACTAAATAAATGAATGAATGTTTTATTTGACTATTATAGGAAAAAAAATGTTTTGTATTATACTCAGGAAAAATCTGCTATTTGATTGATCTTGAAGAAGTAGCAGTGCGTTATTTGCTAAGCAACTCAAATTTTTGATTTTCTTTAGAAATTTATACGGAGATCTTTTTACCAGTGTTGTTCTTTTCATCATGGGGTATTTTTAAAAACCCGTTGATCTCAAAATTGGTCAAGCTTGAGGAAATTTTGCTGATAAAAAATCCTCATGACGAAGAAAACAAAACTGCCGAAAATACCCACAGACATTTGTTAATCGTTAACTTTCAGTCAAACTTCGGGAATCTCGATGTGCTGCATCGATTCATGGGGATTCTACTGAATTATCATTGTAAGCAAAGTGTCTTGCCAGTTTGCTAACGGTTTGCTACTGTCAGCTAATACAGGGGATGGCCAAAATGTTTGGGATAGGCAACTTTTTTTTCTCTCACAAAAAAGTTCAGCATGCTATAACTTTTCATAGAGCGCATCAAAAAATCTCAAATTTTGACTGTTTGTCAACCTATTATATGTGCATCATTGGTACAAATTTGGGCTTGATTGATTAATATTTCGCAAAGTTAGAACCGTTCGGGTAAAACACCTTTTTTTAGACAACGCATTTTTGAGCTGTCATATCTCGGAAACCAGTAAACCGAATTGAATGAAATTTTGAACGTACACTAACAATATGTAAATGCTTCACAAACTATTAAAACATAAATACTTTTTAAACGTTGAAAAAAGTTATCATGGATTGACACTTTTTGGACTTTTCTCGAAAAAATGTATTTTTTTTTACATTAATGTGAATAAATTTTAGTGTTGATATCCAAAGATTTTCCACTTCTGTTCTCAAATTATCTCTAATCAGATATATTAGAGCCTATTTAGATTGACGGAAAAACACATTCAATAATTTTTGTGTGGTATTGTTAATTTTACTTATTTTCCTCTATATGGGTAAAAATTTCAACCCGATATAACTTAATTCGCCGTGAGAAAATATTACATTTTATAACGTCGTATTGAGTATCAATATATTGTTGATAAACGTTAAAAAAATAATTCAATTTGGTTCACTGGTTTCCGAGTTATGACAGCTCAAAAATGAGTTGTCTAAAAAATAGTGTTTTACGCGAACGGTTCTAACTTCGCGAAAAATGAATCAATCGAGCCCAAATTTGTACCAATGATGCACACATAATAGATTGACAAACAGTCAAAATTTGAGATTTTTTGATGCGCTCTATGAAAAGTTACAGCATGTTGAATTTTTTGTGGGAGAAAAAAAGTTGCCTATCCCAAACATTTTGGCCATCCCCTGTATTATGATGTCGGCAGTTTCATTTGTTGCCTATTTTGCGTACGTAGGTATTAGAGATAGAGAGTAATCATTTGCCGAATCACTGTGCAAACAGTCACAACTTGTCGCTCTCAATAAATGAAGCCCCTACAAACAATGCATAAATGTGTTTCCTTTAAGTTGAAAAAAAGTTCTCGAAATGTTTCAAAACCAGTTTCAAAGTCCATTCACAACTCTAAATTGCTACAAAATCAATTGATTGGCATAAGGCCATCGAAGGGTCATGGTAACCCGTAAATGGTTCAATTTACAGTTGCCATCTACAGAAGCAGTGCGTGTCTCCGTCCCCGTCTTTGAGAAGCTTCATACTCGCCCGCTTGGCAACCCAAGCACTACTGTGCACCCAGACTGTCTGCTGCGAGGTATATGCAAAGGAACGAGATGCGTAATAAAAATAGATTAATCTGCGACCAAACACTGTCGACATTCTCTTCGGGATGCGACATTGCGACGGGAAACAAACCACTGCACGCCACTTAATTTGTGTCATTCATATCGTTTGAGAAACTGTTGATGCCTACCTATAGGTAGTTTCAACTTTCTCTCACTTGTTGCATGAATGGATCATGCGTTGTTCTTCAACATGTGGGTGGAGAAGTTGCGAGACTTTTCTGTTTGGTCCAGAACATAATGTGAATGAACGATAGTTAAAATCGTGATTGATTCTAACTTATTTTTCTTAGCGTATCGCTCTAGCTGGGACAAATTATTCTTCCCAGTTCAGTAGTGTTCTATGAGCAAAGCAGTTACATAGTTATTAGCTGAGAGTTTCTTTTGCTAATAACGATTGTACATGTGCATATCGTGTGGCAGACATACCACGCTATTGAAAGATACCCATTATTTCCCAACTAACATTTTCAGCGCTATAAGCTTCAGTCATTTGCTTTCTGTTGTGTAACCATCGAGTAAAAGCAGTCAACGCTGAATAAAAGGAAAGCTTGTCAAATATAAATCATAAGCTAATACACGACTGCAAAACAAGCACCATACAGCTACCAAACTCGGTTTTCAGAAATCCATTGCTTGCCACTGGGGCTGCCTTTACTCCACTCTATTCCAACTCAGGGAGATTTCCCGGAAGATGTGAAAACTTGAACACATCGAATAGGAGTCCCCACTAACAAAACAGCTGCTACTATACAGTATAATTCGTTATACTGACAAATCCCCAAACCAGCAGCGCTTTAAAGGCCGTTATGCGATTTCATTACGGCTAGAATCTGTAATGAATAAACTGTTGGTTTACCAACACGGCTTGTCGGATGTAAACATTATTGTCAAAACAAACTTTAAGCGGGATATATAGCTACTACACAAATTCTTTACAGCTATCCATCTCTGTGCTGTGAAATTATTTGGGTTGCTTTTATTGCACTTTAATTCAATGCGGGAAGATTCTCCGGAAGATGTGCAAATCGAGTAAGAGTCCCAGCCACTACAACAGCTGCTTTTATACAGTACGTTTTGTAATGTTGCCAAAACACAAAACAGCAGCGCTTCGTTGCCGTTTAAAGAACACTCTTTCAGCTAGAAGCTGTGAAGAAGAATCTGTTGGCGCAACCACACAGCTTGTTCAATGTAAACATTATTGCGTTTGACGTTTCACAAGCTTTTGCAGCAAGATGAAGTTGGGTAAGGTTTCTTGTGGCACAATTATGAAGCCTTGTCTGGAGTAAAACAAAACGGGCTATTTTCTATGTTATTTATATATAGCAGTGTGGCAGCGAGGACATCATCGGGACCAGTGGATACGAAGATCGGGAGTTCGATTCCACGTAGCGGCAAGTACTTTAATTATTCAATTTTAAAAGTGATAATTCCAGTTCTACATGTATTGCGTCACGGTATCCATAACCTTATTATATTTAATCGTTTAATTTGGGGATGCCGTATAACTATTATTTAACAACTGCGAAAAGGCTGAAAAAGCGCCTTCTCAAGATGTTATTCAGTTAGTGGTTACATAGGAGCCGAGAAAAGAGTTATGACTAGGTGGCATAGAAGCTGATCACACAGCATATGCATGTGGATTAAGTTCGCCAGATTCATTGGTATAGGGCTTGCATAGAAGCAACGAACCAAAAATGTCGTTTAATGAAAAACATTTGACAACTTCCAATTAGCTACCCTTTTCATACTTAACAACTTTTCATTCTCGAACGCCTGAAAATTGGGAAACCCTGTGCAAATTGGGAAACCCTGCCACAAACAATTATGGTGGTTCAACACAGCTAGAAAATTTCCCAACTTTTCATCCCGCACGTTGTACGCTTCCCACAACAAAGTTTACCGACAATGTCTTCTTACGTGTTTTCGATAATGTTTATCTAGTATTTTCATTTTTAAACGAATGCGTTTCAACCAATTTATTTTTAGACCGACGGACGGGCCTCCTTGAAACATGTGGGAAGAAAACGTAAATTTTTGCCCCCGTAGAATTCCTACTTGACTCAGCGCCGGATCCGTCAACGGCGATATGTGTGGGACGCGTTAGTAGAAGTATGTATTGCGGCGCTCATAATAAATCCACATTGGGCGGCGGCGATATGGCCGCTAAGAGATACCCGCGATACAGACGCAATGTCAAAATCGAACAGATACTGTCACCCAGCCAGCAGCATCGCAGCAGCCTTCAGGCCGTTCATATCAAAACAACAGTTGGCACAATGGCAACTCAGGTGGCCAGGAATCGTAATAATATTTATCGCGACATTGTTTCACTATATACGCATACGCATCACCTCATCGGCTTTGTGTTTAATAATTGGGATTCGGGATGTTATTTGGTGATGCTGCAGGAGGATGCGGCGGCATCTTTTCCATTTCCACATAGCGTCTGTATCGCGTGCATCTCCTCGCGGCCATATCGCCGCAGCCTCATGTGGATTTGATATGAGCGCCGCATGCCGAATTTCTGACCTGATGGTGCGCTCATATTTTGACAACTTGATGGAAAAGAAGAAGACAAACGCGTTTCGCGGATTTATCTTGCAAGGCACAATATGATCTTGTTGTTTTAAGGGGAATTAGAGATAGCGTAAGCCGATGAGGCGCCATTTGGACCAGTGGGAGGGTTGATTGGTTCTGTGTCAATCAATCGAACCATTTTGCGCATCGTTCGGACCAGACAGTCGTAGACGCTTCACTGCGAGCATAAATGGAGACGCATGGTGCCTTTTTTTTCCTTTCGCCGCTCTGATGTTCAGTTGAAGCAATTAACCGTAAAGTTGACTTAAATTTAAACCAACTTGTCACCGTCGTCGCCATCGTCGTCAAGAGAATTCCATCGATCGATGAACCACATGGGATAGCGTATGAACTGATAACGTTCCCATCTAGCTCTCTATCTAGGCGGCTGGCGATGATCAGCGTGAGTTTGAACCTTTGGAGTAGGTCAAGTAGCTCATCAATTGGCACTGCAGAGACGCCCCGGAGATAGTGTGAGAATTTTGTGGATGTTTGGTGGAGTGTGAACGAAGTGAGACACACAACTTTTAGGGTCGCTCCTCACTCATTATGTAAACAAAGTCCATTAATATATGATTTATGATATGCACAGATATGCTCGGAAGAGCAGTTACACAGTGATTCACGTTAACAAATGGCAACCACCTGTCATACCTTATAAAAGTTTAATTGCATTGTTGGATGACTTTACCAAATACATCGCAATAAGTTCAAAACATACCCAGGTAACCACTAAGCATTTGAATAAGCCGTGTATCAGCCCGTATTACGCATTTAAACTGCTTGCTGCCCTACATAAGCAGTTCTAATGCATAGCTGCCTTGAGTTAGCATAAGCTGTGCTGCTCAAAAGCTTTCGGCTGTTAATTAGCATTTCAACTGCTTGAAGTGATTTCACTTGGGAGCATACAGAATGCTTTTCAACTGCTCTTTAAATGCTAAGAGCAAAAAGGAGACATGTTACGCATTTGGCAACACATTTTGTCTCTCTCTTACAGAGCCTATGATTCTGTTTACAAATTTGTGCATCTTATTAGTTTCTTCATTTTTCCCTACTCATCCAAAAGCACCAAAGAAAACATTACTGCAGATGGATTGGATTGGGAACTTGTCCATAAAAAATCACCAATTATTTATCATTTCGTCGGAAAATATGGGCCAAATAGGTGGATGCTTTGGTGGATCATAGGATTGTTTGAAAGAGGGAAGAAACAATCTTATTCCACAGATATTTAAAAGAAGGGATCGTAATGCTCTACCACAATGAAATATCTCAATGAAAAGAAGTTTTGGATGTTGAATCTGAAGCTGTTATCGAATCATTCTTTATATTGGCGATTAAATCAACGCACGCCACCGGGACAGCTTTAGCATCGTGGATCAGGAGCAGCAGAATCCGAAGCAGATATGATTAATCAATCTCCGGATCGTAAGTTCAAACCTACATCACTACAAAAATCAGCAAAAAAGTACCACCTAGCACCGGCTGGAATATGGAAGGACGATGAAGCGGGGAAGCAGGCTGAGAGAACGAGAAGCAGACGTCAATCTATTTTTGTTTTTTTTTTTTGCTCGACGAGGCGTTACGCTTCTTTGACATTTCGTCAGGACGTTCCTGAAGGGATAGCACTAAGACAGCCCGTTATTTTGCCAAAACCTGCTGTGAGGTAGCACTATGGGCGCATATACAGCTAATTAGCATTAAACGCCTTGTCGTAAAGGCTACTATAATGCTGAAGGAATGCTATTTTAAATGCTTACTGGTTACTTGGGTACTATCATATGCGATAACAATTGTCCCTCCGGCTCCGCCCTACATATTTGCAATATGGCCTTGAAATAGTACTTTATACAGCTTTATACGATGGTCTGTGTGCATCCTCATGCGACTCCTGGTTGTCTGGGTTGGTTATAGAAACCAACGTTGTTATAGAGACCGAGAACCTTTGCATCTCAACGATTGTCTCAGGAAGTAAATTTTGTTAGTAGGGTAGGCTATTTTATCGAACTATGAGTCGCCCATCCCAAGTAACATTTCAAGTTTTATGAATTGCTTCAAGAGTGCTATAAGCCAATATAAATAAAACCATAGTCAAAGCATTTTCATCTTCAAAACATCTACCACAACCTCTTATAGATTAGAATATGCCTAGTTTGCCCATTCTAGTTAAGGTTATGAAGAGTACATCAATGCCCCCCAAATAAGGTAATAAAGCATTTATGATAGCTTATCTTGTGCCGCTTCATCAAGACGAATGCTGCTTCATCTCAGAATTTCTTTTATCAAAACATAAACATTAATTTAGTTTTGACAGCTGCGTTTCAATAGAACATCGAATGACAACCAATCCAAAAGTCAAACCTAAGCATGACCCTAAAATTTAAAAAAATGGCGGAACTTGTTGATTTTTAGGAAAATCGAAATATTCCACAACAACATTTAAATATATGTACTAGTGTGGGTCATCGGAACCGTTTTCTTAGATCAAAGCTTTTTTGGTTCCGTTTCGGGTCCTGAGTGTCTGTGCAAAATTTGAGCACGGTCGGTTGCGTCTACACTTTGCGCATAGGGTGTTCTAGGGTGTTCTTTGGGTGAAACTTTGTTGAAGACCGCAAAGCGATCCGATGCTTGTGAAAATAGTTATAACCAACGAACCGCTTGCATGTGTAAATATTTTAACATGTAAAGGAATAACAATAGCAACAAAATCATGCTGTTTCGCCAAGCAATGCCAACGCTATAACTTTTTTCATAAGCATCCGATCACTTCGTGGTCTTCGACAAAGTTTTTCAGGACACTCTAGGCTATGTTTTTACTTTATCGGTTACACGGTTTTAGAAAAAATCGAGCTTGTTGTGAGAGAAATGCAAAAAAGTGTGTTTTCCCATGTAAAACCCCATACAAACTTCAAACGCGATGCGCAAAACGTAGACATAACCGATCGTGCCCAAATTTTGCAAAAAATACTGCACCGATGCATATGAAATTTTGTAGGTGAAATGAATACAACTTAAGGTGCTATTAGTCCAAATTTGAAGAATTTCATTGTATATATTGCAGAGTTACAGCTGTTTTTCTGTGTTCCGATTATTGCGGATACAGGCTTGGGCCATCGGAACCGATTTCTCAGATCAAAGCTTTGGTTTCATTTCGGATCCTGAGTATTTGTGCAAAATTTGAGCACGATCGGTTGCATCTACACTTTGCGCATTGCAATTGTAATTTGTATGAGATTTTGTTTAAAAAAAACTTACATTTTCGCATTTTTGTCATAAGTTGAAAAAGTTTGTCTGGTACTTTTCAACCGAAGATGTAAAATAATAGCCAAGGATGTTTTGAAGGACTTTGTCGAAGACCATAAATTTTCTTGGCATCTTCTTGAGTATCATTCCGTTTAACTCTAGATTCCTCTTGTAATTTATCCTATTACACACTCAATCCTGAATTGCCTGTTCAGCACTTTTTTGACGAAAATAGAACAGCAGAACTATTTCGGTAGCTTCGGTATTCGATTTTACTGAGGCTCAGTACACCAACTGTCAAAATCTGGTGCAAAAGGTAAACAATACACGGAGAAACTCAAGTACCTAAATTTGAGTATTTTTAAACTCACTTTTGAGTTCTTTTTTGTCTCCTCTCTCATCCACTCTCTTTGTTGTTGTCAGAGAGCGAAGAGCAAACCAACCCAACTTTGACAGTTCGGTGCGGGAAACCAAAATTAAGTAAACAGCATTGAACTCAAATTTGAGTATTTTGAACTAGCAGGTGGGTGAAAAAAACTTAGCCGGTAGGTACTTTGTCACACGGGATCAAATGAAAAAAAACCTACTTCAACATCGCTTCTACGAACTCAAATGTGGGTTCCCGCACGCAACCCCGAAGTTGGGTGAAATAAACTCATATTTGAGTACTTTGTTTTCTCCGTGTATACAGCAGTTCTATTTTCGTCAAAAAATTACCGAGCACGGTATTCCAAATTAAGGACAAACGTCTTGAAATCCCGCTTCAGCAGTGCATCAGAATTTCAAACACACAAATCTCAAGAAGCAAGTTTCAAACAACAGTGCATTTTACTATTCTGTTCTTACTCACTTGTAATAAGCTTAAAATAAGAAGATCAGGTGCGCTGGTTTTGTTTACGAAGAGATTTGTGCTTTCGAAATCGTGAGTAGGTGCCAAAGTCGGCCATTGTGGCCGCCATTATGGGATTCTAACAAGTCTGTCCTTAAGGTGCCGGCCAGAGTGGACGCGTAACGCGGCGCGACGCGATGTGATGCGAATTTTGACGCGCGACGTGCGAAAAAACAGTGCATGCACAGTAAGGTGGCCCACACTTATATGAAAAACAAAAATTTCGAAAAATGCCAAGTCTTACCTCCTAAATCAGTTGTTTTGGACTCCCAGAAGCTACGTTCAAAATTTGAGCAAAATCGGTTGAGCCTAAGGGGGCGCTCAAAACGCTTGAAGTTTGTATGGGAAAACTTGGCCAAATGTATGCAGAAAATTTAAGTTTTCGAATTTTGCCGCTAGGTGGCGCTGTAAGCGTTCAATAATCAAACCCTTTGGTATTATTGTAGGTGACTATATGCCAGAGAACTTTGTCGAAGACCTCGAAGTGATCCGGCGGCTGTGAAAAAAGTTATACCCTAGGCAAAGTGAGGCAAAGTATTGAGATTTCATTATTGATATTATTCCTTTACATGTATTGGAAAAATAATAATAAAGCTTATCCACACTTTTCCTAGGGTATAACTTTTTTCACAGACGTTAGATCACTTCGCGGTCTTCGACAAAGTTGTTTGGCATATAGACACCTACAATAATACCAAAGGGTTTGATTATTGAACGCTTACAGCGCCACCTAGCGGCAAAATTCGAAAACTTAAATTTTCTGCATACATTTGGCTAAATTTTCCCATACAAACTTCAAGCGTTTTGAGCGCCCCCTTAGGCTCAACCGATCTTGCTCAAATTTTGAACGTAGCTTCTGGGAGTCCAAAACAACTAATTTGGGAGGTAAGACTTGGTATTTTTCAAAATTTTTGTTTTTCATAAGTGTGGGCCACCCTAATGCACAGTTTTTGATGCGATAATCGCGCGGTTCGCGTGTATATTTTTTACAGATTTTTTGTTTTTGTGGATTTTGTCCGTTTTTACCATTGAAGGCACTGATTTTACAAATATGCTTTTCGAAAGTATTCAAATATAAATGCAATTTGGAACCAAATAAATGTAATAATTTCATATTCCAGATATAAGTAAAGTGGAATAAATAATCAAAAATATGCAGTACAAATTGTGCTGCACAATTTAAAATTCTCTTTCATAAATATATTTCGACACGAATGCCACTCTAAATTAAAGTGTCTTTAATAAACTGACTATAATAATAATAAACATATTAAAAGCTTTAATCTGATTTATAAAGATTAACATAGCTCTAAATTCAGAAAAAAATGCTTGATCTACTTTTAGAAAATTATTACAAGGCAACAGGAAACTATTTTGAACATTGCATATAAAACAAACTTATTTTATTAGGTTAAATAGTATTAGAAGTCACTTTTCAATTTAAACACATACTCCAGAGACTCAAATCTGGCGAGCGAAGAAGTAAGTGTTGCTCTCAATCAGAAAACTTACAACAATTAAAAATGTTAGGACTCTGTGCTGTTACTCAACACTTTTTTTTATCTGTATTAACAAGATTTTTAGTCCTAGGCTAGTTCATCTCGGGAACCACGCTTTACTTCCTACTTTGTTCTAAGTGTTACGTCTGTTTCTCTGTGGTTTGGTATTTAATCTATGACAGAAAGAAAACATAACAATACTAAACATGTTATGCAAAACATGTGGGGAAAGAAATCAGACGTTTAAAAGTACAGTAGACGTTTGGTCGGTGCAAACGTTTTAACTTAATGGTTTTCAACTGCAAGTCCGGTAAATGCAACAAATCTGCGATTATCGCACCGCCAGACATCAAAATGGTTCGCCATACACTAAACAAAAACTCCGGCCGTACAGAGTTTACATAGCTGAATGATTTTCCTGCATTATTCTGAATGAAAATTATCCCGTTTTTAAATTCGAATCGACATAGTTAATAAACGGTGTTTTGCTTGCTTTGCGGGTTTGTTGTGATTGATTTTCATCACAAAACTATCTGAAAGCATTTCACTCTGTGTCCCGTACCGAAAATCATTCAATATTGAAAATGTGATGGAAACTAAATTGAAACATTTTGCGCACAGACGCGTTGCATCGCATTCACTGTGGCTATCAAGTCGCGTTGGAAATCGCGTCAAAATCGCGCCGCACCGCGTCGCATCGCGTGACGCGCGTACTCTGGCCGTACCCTAAGTGTGTATGTAACTTTTGAAATGTTCTACGTCGAGTAATTCAAAAGTTATATAATGAGATAAATTACAAAAGAAATATAGAGTTAACCCTCTAATACCCGACCCCGCCTTTAGACGGAGTATAGTTTGAGCATTTTTGTATTTTTTCTAGCCTGGGCAATCAAAACTATTATATTTTTGGCTGATATTCACGACTGTTCTGTATATCTCAAAATGGTTTTCCGTTCCAAATGTAGACTTTATACAGATTTGGACGTCACATTAAAAAGTGATAGAAGCATCCAAAGGAGAAATACTGAAGACCTCTGCTCCCCATTTTCACATAAATCATTAATCCTAAAAGCGTTGTGACAATTTCGTGCCTGACTCGCCGTTGTTCGTCAGCCAGCGAACATGGTGTTGATTATTTAGCCACCGACTGATGCCGGAAAGCTTACTCCGACCGCAATTGCAGCTTAATTACTCCACAATCCCACCAGCATAGGACAGCACCACCGCTGGTTGGTTGGTTGGCTGCCTTCGGGGGTGGTGTCCTGGGTTCAAGCCGAGATCAATTTCTACCGAATCGTGCTGAGCGGTCTATCCCATCATCGATAGATTGATTGCAGTACTAATTGGATGAAACATAATATACATACCTAGCTCTTGGTGTGGCCAACCATGCCCAAGCCATTGACCGCCGGGCGGCCGGTTAGGAGGTGTTGCCTTCGTGGACAACCGAGACTGGCCGTTAATTTTTTGGATTTTTGTTACCAACTGACTTCTTTGGCGATCTGGTCTAGACGGTGAAACCCTTCGTGGTGCGAAGCATGTACTTCTTCAAATGAAACAGTATTGACCAGAAAACGTTATGACATTTGTCCATGCTGCATGATATCTGTTTCGCACTGATACGACATGTGTACGAATATGAATGTGGTTTTATGCTTCATGCGTTTTTTTGCATGTAACCATTCGAGTTTTCTTTTCAAGAGAATTCAATTAAGACTGGAACAGTGCGTGGAATGGCACGGTTAAGCCGGACGGAATAAGTGTAACGTGAAGCCATATATAATGCTGCTTGCTTGACAATGCGTTTACTTGTTGATTTTTTTCTTGATTCCTAATGAAATTTGACATTTTTGTCAATTTTATTAATTTATTGTACATATTTAACACTTCTTCTTTTTTCCTTTCTTGCTGTTGTTTTGGTCTTGTTTCGTACTTTTTTTTACATTTCTTGATTGATTGTTATAAAAGCTCATCTTATTCATTTGAATACTCATCAATAATTTTTTCTTGTCTTGTTAATCGACACAAATGTTACTAAAGTGTTTATGCAAATTACCCCGAACTGTTATGTCTTTCAGCTGTAGGATCAGAGTAGGGTAAAATTGAGGCGAATGTTGGACCAACGACGGGTTAGAGATCAAAATATTATCGAGTCAATGTTGAGTTGAGTCGGGTTAGATGTATTATATGAAATCTAAGGCTTTTTAATCTCAAAGCAGCAGAAAAATATATTGAGTATTATGCTTTATCAGTTGGTGAAATCCTGAAATCCAACATCATAGCCCAGTCTTAATCTATCATATTAAGCTATGCAACTAGTCAAGAGCAGGTTGGACTCGATTATCCGATTATCAACTTCTCACTGGATAATCAAATCATCCGAACAAACGGGCTATATGTATTTTTCCGTTTTCTTCTAGGTTTCTCGTGTTAGGGTAGCTTTACTACTAATGTCCCTTCTGTGATGTCTCCAACCGTTCCATATCACTATGGGGAAAGTGGTGGCCAAAAATCGAAAAATTGACTTGCTTTGAATGACGGTTCTTATATACCATTTGAGAGCCAGATAGTTCAAACCTAGATTCCCAAAATTTCAGCCCTCTGTGATGGAAACTCATTGCGCCACAGATACCAGACTTAGAAAAATAGTGAAAATTGTAGAAAAAATGGATTTTAAACAAATGCAGTTTTCTCAGTGAAAAAACGGTTCAATTTTGGATTTGAATCCACCGATGGAAATGTTATTGTCTGAACTTTAAAATGGGTGTGTTGTTGGGGTTACACGGTTAATTGAAATTGGTTAAAAATGAGTAATTATTGACAAAAACAACATTTTTTGCCTAAGTTGGTCTATATCTAACAAGCAGGGTCGAGCAGTCTCAAGAGACCGCCTCCACAGTTTAGTTTGAGGTCTATAGTATCTGCGGAACGTGAATCCAGCTGCGGATAGCTGCGGATGAGCGTCATTTTGGCCCAAGCCCGAAAAATTGATTTTTTTAATTATTTTTTGTTAACTATGATTATTGATTATACGAGCACATACAAAAAAAAATCGTACAAATTAAACAGTGCTTCAAAGGTGGTACTGTTAATTGTAAAATTAAGTCTTAAAAATGTTACACACTTAATTACTTTTATGTTAAAAATGGGTAAAAACTGATCGAAAATTATCGTTCCATACATAAACTGTATCGACCCATCTGGACTGAAATAATTCCTTTGTTCACGAAAATTTTGTTTATATTTTCATTACATATTTAGCAACAGGGAAAGAAACGCCACATCTTATATATTAATTTTACTAAAAACTACCTACTTGTACTTAAAAGATTAGAATAATATTTTCAATTTATAAGTTCGTTTTCAACCTCAACGCTAGCACGTGAATATAGCACAGTAGTAAATTCAACGCAAACAAATCTGAAAATAATTGTTTGTGGTAAGATGGAACATAGGAGCATCGTGTTACCACAGAGAAACAGACATATCACTTGGGACAAAATGCGATAAAAATCATCATCACGAAAACATAATCGTCCAATGCTAATCGCGTTAAAAAAAAGAAACGATGGGAACTGCGTAGAGTAAGACGTCTGTTTATCTGTGGTGTTATTTTAAATCTAAAAAAATCTCAAATAGTCAATGCAACAAAAGTAATTGACTATATCAAGGCAAAATATAATTTTGATCTTGCTAAAGAAGAACGACTACAGTAGACGTTCGCTCAGTGCAAAAGCTTTAACTGCAAGTCCGCTAAGTACAACAATTTTGCAGTTATCGCACCGCTATCCGTCATAATGAAATGTCAACAGCGATGCGATGTTTTTCTCATGCACTTTTGCTGCAATGTAATGTTTTTCAAATGCATATTGACTGCATTCTGCAGCAACTTACAGTTCTATGACATCTGCCAGTTTTTGCAGTTATCGAATTTCATTCGTTCAGTGAAACGCAAACATGTTGCAGTTATCGAACGCCTACTGTACTTCAAAATATTTTTACAATGCATAGCAAAAGGCTCACGCAAAAAAAGCTTTGAAAAACAAAATAACGATTCGCGCGACGCTTATTCGGAACTTGGAAACGATGTTATGTTTAGCGGTAATGTGGACACTATAGAAATAATGAAATAGACATAACGATTCAAATATGGTGAATTTGATTGGCCATGTTCTCAAAAATCGTGAAAGTGAATCTAAAATGTTCATAATTCCCAAAAAAATATATGGAATGATGTCACCTGAACAGAAAAATAAGTAGATATTGCTTGTGAATTTGATTAAGCTCTGTCTCTTGAAACTTAATTAATAAAATTTGTGATGGAAGTTTATCAATGAAAATGATGTTCTATTTAGCAGTATATTCATTCCTGCAGTATAAAAAATGGAGACAAATCACCAACTTAGTTATTGACAACTCACGGTAGTTTTCCTGAATCAACCTCAGCTGGAGGACTACCAGAGGAAACTTCCGGAGCACTTTTAAAAGGAACTTCTCGAGGATTTTCACAGGGACATCCTGGAGGGGTTTCATAGTGAACTCCTGGAAGATTCCCAGAAGAAACCCTCGAAGGGTTTCCAGAAGGAATTCCTGTAAAAATCCCTGACAAAAAAAATTGGGATACCCAGAAGGAAATTCTGAAGAACACCCTAATTCGACTTTGGAGAGAATCCAGCGGAAACTTTTTAAGGAATTCAAAAACGAATTCATTGATGAATTTCAGAAGAAAGTTTTCGATGAATGTAAGAATGTAACTCCCGATGGAATACCAGAAAAACATGGAATCTCATGAAATAGAATGAGCTCCTGAGGAATTTCAGAAAAAAAAATCAAATAGCAGCCGTTTTGGAGGAATTCCAAGTGATTACATAGAAATATCCCAAGAGATTCTTGTGTAGCAATTATTTGTGGCATTTCCCAAAGGAATTTCTATAGAATTCCCGGAGAAACTCCTGGTAGGATAAAAAGGAGCTACTGCGAAAACCCTCAGAAGGAACTTGAACTCCTTGTAGGAATTCTTGAGAGAAGCCTTTGAAGAGTTTTTGAAGGAATACTTGAAGGAATTGCTACTGCAATCCTGCTGATGGAATGTTCAAAGAAATACTTGGAAAAATTTCCAAGGAAACCCTTGGAGATTTCTGAACGAATTCTTGGAGGAGTTCTTAAAGGAATGCTTGTAGAAATTCCTAATGGAGTTCGTGGAGGAATTCCTTAGAAATTCCTTTGAGGAGCTCCTGAAACAATCCTCAAAGAAGTTCGGCAACTTCTTCGAGGATTACGGGGTGCATTTCTAAAGGAAACTTTGGAGTAAGTCTTGGAAGAATATATGAGATTATTTCAGAACAAACCCTTGGAAGAGTTCCTGAAGTTCCCTGAGGGGAGTATTCAACGGAATCGAAGTTGTCTTTACGACAAGGTGTTTAATGCTAATTAGCCGTATATACGCCTTTAGTGCTCACAGCTGGTTTTGGCAAAATAACGGGCTGTGTAAGGCTACCCCTTCAGGAACGTCGTGACAAAATGTCAAAGAAGCGTAACGCCAGTAACGCCTAGACGAACAAAACAAAACCAAAATAGATTTACGTCTGCTTCTCGGTCTCTCAGCCCGCTTCTCCGCTTCCTCATCCTTCCACACTCCAGGTGGTGATAGGAGGTACTTTTTGCTTGTTTTAGTAGTGATCTAGGTTCAAACTAAGGATCCGAAGATACTGAAATATAATTACTTCTCAATCTGCTGCTACTGCTCCACGATGCCACAGCTGTGCCGATGCCGTGCTTCAGGTCGAACACCCAAAACTTGTTTTCAAAAAGACATTCTTATGTTATTTCAAGGCAGTTATGCATTCGAACTGTATATGTAGGGCAGCAAGCATCTCAAATGCATAATACGGGCTGCATTTTAATTTATTGTAACTAACTTTGTTATAATTATGATATAATACTAACTTCTTTTCATCAAATACTGGGTGTCAGGTTCGTGAGTGCGAACTTCATAAATGGTGAAAACGGAGTTCTGCATAACACAAAATTGTTCTGCTCGTAAAAACGAGCGTTCTGCGACATTTGCGATTGTTAATTTATTATGAGAAGCGCGATTGCAAGAAAACGACAAAAACTAGAAGTTTGATGTCAAAGAACAAATTGTAGTGCGGAACAGGGAACACCTAACCCCACCTTTACCCAACAAAAAAATAACTTTACCATCCACACGCTATGTCTGAACCAGCAGATTATAAAAATTGAATGTACATCGGATTTCTTTCCATAAAACATCAGTATTCAAGCTATATTTTCATTTGCAGATGGTTTTAAAATATTCTATCGGTGAAAATTTTTCCATACATTTTGTATGGGAGAGAAATTGACCGAAAATGAGGATTTCAAGCAAATTTGTATGAAAAACGGTCAAAAAGATGGAAAAATCAAAATTTCCCCGATAGAATATTTTGAAACCTTCTGCAAATGAAAATATAGCTTGAATACGGATGTTTTATGGAAAGAAACCCGATGTACATTCAATTTTCATAATCTGCTGGTTCAGACATAGCGTGCCATTTTCCAAAGATAATTGAAAAAAAAAACAAGCTAAAAGACACTACTTCTGAGATTCTTCACTCCAGAAAACAAAGCAGTTTAACAAAACAAATGGGTTCAAAAATCGTATTTGATATAAAATATTACCATTTTCAGCGCTATAAGATTCAGTCATTTGCTTTCTGTTGTGTAACCATCGAATTGCAGCAGTCAACGCTGAATAAAAAGGAAGCTAGTTAAATATAAACCATACGCTAACCAAATTTGGTTTTCAGAAATCAATCACTTGTCACAGGGGCTGCCTTCACTGCACTCTATTCCAGCTCCAGGAGATTTCCCGGAAGATGTGAGAACTTGAACAAATCGTACAGGAGGCACCACTAACAAAACAGCTGCTACGATATAGTATAATTCGTAATACTGACAAATCCACAAACCAGCAGCGCTTTGAAGGCCGTTATGCGATATCATTACAACTAGAAGCTGTGTTAGAGAAACTGTTGGTATACCAACACGGCTTGTGGGATGTAAACATTATTGTCAAAACAAACTTTTAGCGGAATATATGGCTAGTACACAAATACTTTACAGCTATCCATCTCTGTGCTGTGAAATTTTTTGGGTTGCTTTTATTGCACCTTAATCCAACTCCGGAAGATTTGCCGGAAGATGTGCAAATCGAATAAGAGCCCCAGCCAATAAAACAGCTGCTTTTACACAGTACGTTTTGTAATGTTGCCAAATACACAAAACAGCAGCGCTTGGTTGTATGTGTTTAAAGAACCCTCTTTCAGCTAGAAGCTGTGACGATGAACCTGTTGGCGCAACTACACAACTAATTCAATGTAAACATTATGAAGCCTTGTCTAGAGTAAAACAAAACTTGTTGTTTTCTATGCTATATATATATATAGTAGTGTGGCAACGAGGACATCATCGGGACCAATGGATATGGAGATCAGGAGATCAGGAGTATCTAATGTGTTTCTTATGCCCTTCTGATCTGTACGTTAGGCTTATTGGACGACTGGCATAATGGAGGATAGGTAGGGTATCGCGCCACTTGGGGGCGGTGGCTTCTATATTCGTCTGTTTTCCAATATAACTCAGTCAATTTTGAACCAGTTGACTTGAAATGTTGTACACGGGTAGATACTATACAAATACTATACCAATTGGTTCAAATTTGACTGAGTTATAGCGGAAAACAGACGAAAATAGAAGCCAACGCCCAAGTGGCGCGGTTCCCTATCTAATTTGCCTTTTAATTCAAATGCTGTTTTTTGCTGACCATTATTGGTATTTTCATTAATTTCCTAGATGTGACTATTCTTCTTCTTTTTGGCTCTACGTGCGCATTGGAATTTGGCCTGCTTCTCTTCAACTAAGTGTTTGTTATCATAACATATCATAACGAAATATTGAAGTGCTTGTTGTTATGCTTTTTTCATGTTTTTTTATTGGATGTGATGACGGATGATTACAAAAATAACGGAATCAATCGGTGCGGCCTTACTCGGTTTGTTTTTGTATAGGATGAATTTTGAAGCACAGGATTAGTTACGAGTGACACCACCGTAACCCTATATAGCAGGCCTATCCAGTGGGGCAAATTCCGGCGCATAACCTCTTTAAAGAGAAGAAATTTTCTTCCTGCTGGTGAGCAGGTTTTCAAAAAAGTTCTCTAATTTTCATGTGCAATGAATATTTCAAAAATACCTACCATGAAAGACGTTTGCTTAAGCTATCAGTACACGCTTTATAAAGTGTGCCAATTTTTCCACGCACATGAACCACCACGCCAACATCGATCATTCATAACATTCACAAAACAGTTGAAATTCAAGCAGGTGTTTGGCTATTGGTTTATGTAACAAATTACACACTTGGCAAAGCGCGTATTAGTAGCTTTACTGTGGAAAAAACTTATGGAGACGCATGATAGTATGTAGGGTGACAAAGAGTATCATCGGCAGGTTTGTTCTTTGCGTCATGAGGGGTTTTTGTCGGCCGAATTGCCTGAAACTTGATCATACAATTCATCTTAATTGGGATATATTTGTGGGCAATTTTGAGTTTAATAAGTTTCAAAAGCTCCCCATGACGAAGAGAACAAAACGGCCGAAAATAAGTAAGTTCCCCTATTTGTTCTTCATATAGTCATTTTTGAACAATGAATTCAAACTGGCTAAACTTTTTAATAGGTCCTACTGTATGAGTACCCTTCTTCATCATATGTCCCTATGTTCATCCTACTTCAAAAACAGACGATTTGGACACCTAAGGTTTTCGATCCTATTGTTATCATGCTTGTTCATTCCTAACAAAAAATACAAAAGAAAAAAACTTAAACAAATAGCGCTAACTAGCTTCGCTTTGGAGCAAAGATGCCAGATATACAGATTTTACTGTATTATACAGATTTTTAGAAGTTGATACAGACAGGATACAGAGTACAGAAAAAATACAGATTTCATGATCATGATACAGATTTTTCCTCCACATATTTTTTCCTCATACATTCACGCCAGATGGAAAAAAAGCAATAAAAAATATTGAGAGTACAAACCCGTTTAATTATTCATATTTTTCACATTTGAACGCAATTTTCAATCATTTTTTCGAATTGAATTTAATAAAAAAAATAATATAACGAAACATAAAACGTCCTAGATATGCAATAAGCATACGTTAAGGGAGGGCTTCTTTACGTTTTTATCATGTTGAATTCTAATCTTGTAAAATATAACTTTTCAACCTTCGCCCAAGATTAAGTTTTTCAGCAAGTTTTCAATGATTATGTTGTTATAAGTATGAAAAAATCGAATAAACTATATCTTTGCTGCTTTTTTCATGTGTATTGCTGTTTGCTTGACAATTTGCAAAAGTCGCGAATTTCCAGTGAAATATTAAGTTGTAAGGAAAATTTAAGCTTGAAGTACTAAACATGAAAAATATAAAAAAAAGTTGAAAACTTTTCTAAGCAAAAGATCTGATTTTCTTTATGTTTTTCATTCTTATATGTAGAATGAAAATAATGAGAAAACTTACGAATAATGTTTTCGTTAAAAAATTGAAAATAATGGCAGTTTTTTTAAATAATAATATCAAATCGAACCTGAGAAGAAATGTGTACTGGCCACACCCTTTCAAACAACTGAGTTACTAACTATAAAATTGTGTTAAAGATTAAAAATCGATAGAGCTTTTGGAAACTACAGAGTACAAAACAGCTTGCAAAAATATGATGCATCGAATGTAGCAAAAGGAACACGTCATATGGGATGGAAATTTTTGAGCACTGTCAGCGTTACCTTGCATATAAAAAAAAGAATTGCGAACGCGAATTGAACTCAGGTCCTTTGGGTGTGAATATCACTTCGGCCATCTTAGCTTGTTGAAGCACAGAGAAGGTAAAAGGTAGAGCGGCGCCTAGTATATGTAACACCGGTAATGGGAAGGGTTTTTTTTGAAGAAATTCTTGCAGAGATTTTTTAAGAAATTTCTAGAGGGCATTCTTAAGATATTCCTTGAATGATTTGAATTCTTTTGAATAGATTTCTATGGGTTCCTTTTTATACTCCAGCAAAAAAAAACTTTACATACTTTTTTGGAGATTTGTTCAAAAAATTATTGAAAATTTCTTGTCGACGGATAGCTTCTCTCTACGGATTCTTTGAGAAATTCATTCAGAAATATTTCCAAAGAATTTCTACGGAAATTCCTTAAGAAATATCTGAAGAATTTATTTCTGGGATCTTTGCAAATGTTTTGTAATGCGTTCGACCAAGAATTTCCCGAAATGTTTCTCCAGATATTCCCCAGGAAGTTCTTAAGAAACTTCTTCTAGGATGTAAAAAGAGGAATTCGGGTTAAATACTGTTCCTTTCAATTCCACTAAGAATTTGCATCCCTTGACAGATACGTATTTCGACCTCAACTGTAAGGTCGTCTTCAGTGTCTCGTACTTGACTCGACTGGACTTGACTGTAGTCGGGTCAAGTACGAGATACCGAGGACGACCTTACAGTTGAGGTCGAAATACGTATCTGTCAAAGGATGCAAATTCTTCGTGGAATTAAAAGGAACAGTACATAACCCGATTTCCTTTTTACTTACCACTAACTTTACTTCCTCTAAATTTTTCTTTCAGAATTTCCTGCTTAGATTTCTTCAGAAATTTGTATGTGAAGATATATTTATTTCCAGAGATTTCTTCAAAATTTCAAAATTGAGAAGTTACTTCATGGAGTTTTCCTGAAAAAATAAAAATTCTGAAATTCTTCAAGAAAATTATTTACAAATCCTAAAGGGATTTATTCGGGAACTCTTCCCAGGGCTCTCCAAGATTTTTGTGAGAAATTCATTCAGTGATTCCTGCAGAAACTTCTTCATGTTTTTTTAGAAAAAAATGAAAAAAAATCTTGATAAACTTCTGGAGTAACTAAATTAATGAAAGAATTCTTGAGAAATTTCTGCAGTGATTCCTGGAAAGTCCGTGGAGGATTTTCTGGAGAAATCTCTTGAAAATGCAGACATTGGAGACATTGCAGACAAAGGTGCTTGTGGATTTTTTAAAGAAATCTTTCATTGAATTTCTAATGATTCCCTGGAGGATTTTCTGAAGGGATCTTTGGAAGAACTGCTGGAGGTACCTCTGAAAGATTGATCGAAAAAAAAATCTCGTGCAGTTTACGAAGAGATTTCCTGGAAAAACTCTTAAGAGAACAAATAAAGAAATTTAAAAAAATGGAGAACCCTCTACAAATACTCTTTGAAACATTTCTAGAAAAAATCTTTGAAAAATGCTTATTAGGCCGTTACAAATATTTATTTCACTTTTTGTCCCACCACTCTTAGGCTGGTCGAAGGGGGGAATAAAAATAATAAAGCATTTAATCTGAAAAATAATAAAAACTCATCGAATTTTTTAGCTAGACCCGATATATTGATAAATGTTTTTATCTGCCCCCTCAAAATGAAAATCCTGCCAAAAATTTTTGAAAGGGGGGGGGGGAGACAATAAGTCAAAATTAAATTTGTATCCGCCTTAGTTGAAATTCTGCAGCAATTGGATAAACTCCTGTAGGAACTTTCCAGAAAAATCTTTTGAGAATTTCTAGCGGGATTTCCAAAAAAAAAACTTTGTAGGAATTTCTCCAATAATATTGAAAAAAAAAAGTATATTAAGGCCGCACGGGACGACGTGTATTTTTTCCTATCTTCCCTCTCTTTCTAACAATTTGCCTCGCGATTTTGAAGAAGCAAATATCAATTTCCACTTTACGGCGAACCCAGCATCCAGAAGGTGGCCAAAGCCGGAAGGATACGGTGGGCAGGGCATGTTGCAAGAATGCCGGACAACAACCCTGCAAAGCTGGTGTTTGCAACGGATCCGGTTGGCACAAGAAGGCGTGGAGCGCAGAGAGCACGATGGGCGGACCAGGTGGAGCGTGACTTGGCGAGCATTGGACGCGACCGAGGATGGAGAGCGGCAGCCACAAACCGAGTATTGTGGCGTACTATTGTTGATTATGTCTTGTCTTAATGATGTTGAACAAATAAATGTATGTATCAATTTCCACTGCACTGACGTAGCTGAAACTTTAGTCGATTGTGCACCACAAGTGAGCAAATGAACGATCAAATTTCTAGTCAATAATACGAAGTAGAAGTTGAGATTTGCATCTTACTAGCAACTGAGCAATGGCGGACGATTCAACCACCGTCCCGTCCGGCCTTAAGAAATACAAGCATAACTTATGTAGCTATCCCTGAAGGAATTTTCTCTTTGATCCTTTAAAGAACCCCATGAGGATTTTCGAAAGGAATTTCTGTGGAAACCCGTGAACCAGTTTCAGGATATTTTTTGAAAAACTCTCAGGAAAGTCCTAGGGAAAAATCCTGGAAGAATCCCTGGAGAAATTTTCACAAAAAATCGGCGACGTAAAAGTTCAGAATTATTAAGAATATACATATTTATTTTACTATGCAAAATCATAACGTTCTGCTATTTACACCATTTAGAGAAAACTTACTGCAAATAGAAATGTTCGTGCAATATTCGGGACACAAAAATTTACATGTGCAACAAACAGATTTCATACGGGGTCTGACTGGATTTACGGAAACTTAGTGTTTTTGACTTTCAGTCACAGTTTCAAAATACAGACAAATACAGATTTTCTAAAATCCTGATACAGATTTTTGGAAAAATCATCTGGCATCCCTGCTTTGGAGAGAATGAAAAAGGGAGCGCTATGCTAAGATGGGTTGCATTCCCCTATCTGGGTTCTGTTTATTCGGATGTTGATTACTTGAATCGATTGTTGAAACGTTCATCTAGCCTCTTTTTTGTAGCTACCTTAGAATACATCTTTTATTGACATGCATATTACAAATCCGATGTTCAAGACTGGTTACAAGAGAAAAATGTGTTTTAAAAAAAATAAATGGCAGTAATAATCCATAAATCGTTTTTGTTAAATAATAGTGGAATAAATTACACTAAAAAGTTAAATTGAAGAGCTGGGAAATCAAAATATAAGAGTGTTGGAGTACTTTTCCGTACATCACATGACTTTATCTTTGTTGTTTTAAGTTTCTCTCGAGATATCGTTGTCTCTTCTAGCGATCTTGATCTGCTTTCTCTCATCGTAAAGTGCATTCCAAAGGCATCAGGTCCATAAGCCTTTGTTTTCAATGACTATGACAATGGCTGGGATTTTGCATCACTAAGACCAGCTTTCCAAACTGTCAACCTTATCTTGAGTGGCGAGGAAAACAGCACAAACCCCCTCTGAAGAAGCAATCTTGTTAATATCCTTGAACGATTTCCAAGGTTAGTTTTGCAATTTGATACGCTCGTTTGCACCCTGACACCAAGACGGTAAGTTCAGGTGGTAAACGTTGTTACCAGCCAGGCTGCGTTCACACCTTCTCTCAGCGAGCGTGCCAACCAGACAACGCAACAAAAGTGGCGTCGTAAACAGTTTTAACCTGTTTTCATTATTCCATCAATGCAAATACAAGATATCATTTTAATGACATGCAAATAATTATAATTCCTAATCCAGGTATGCAGTTGGCGGGGATCTATTTGAATATGCACTAAAGCCTAGATGATAGCGGATTATTCACACACTCGAACTCTAACGATGTTTGCCTAATCTATCTCGTTGGGGGCGGCTTTCGGCGACGACGGTTAGTTGTTATTATTGTCCGGTCATGATGGAAGAATGCATGTCTGGTTCTGATAACTGTTACCGGGGTGGATTGCACTGTCGATGTGATGGGGCTTAGGTTTGAAGAATTACTCGAAGAGACTTGAGAGGCGTTGAGATAGCCATCTGCTTATCAACCAAGTGCACTGGAATGATTGGCATATCACTCATTAACCTAATGTGAACGAGAGCAGTAAACAACTTCTTTGTTGGATGGTATTTGATGCACCAAAATAGAACAAAACCCTATGGAATGACAAGATTATCATTCAAGTCTGTAGAACTAAGTGAACACTTCTAACGATTAGATTTTTATTTCAATGAAAAATGATATGTTTATTATACGACTTTTAAGTAAGTCATATGCGTCATACAAGTCACAAAACAGTGTCTTCGCAGGTTCTTGATTGTACAGGAGCTACACATTTTCAAAAAATGATTCATTTCAAATTCAATAGCTTCTTGATAAAGTGCAATACAAGCCATTAACTCCGGTGCGACTTCTGTGAAACATAGTTCACAGTTTCTCTAGTAAAATGTTGCAAAACTAATATATTTACAACTTGATGATACCCATATCATTATTTTATTTACCTAAAACGGCAAAAGTTTGTGAGTGTAATTTTTCACAATAATTTTTATTGAGTAAAAATTAGGCAGAATGTCAAGATATTGGATCCTTACTTGATCAATATAGAGTGCATCAGTTCTACAAAAGCACTGTGTTAGCTCGCAAGGTGAATAATAGGGCCAGAAATTGTACATAGTTGTGGTATACTTTTTTGCATGAAGATCAGTGGCGTTTCTTCACACGTAGCGCATAGCAATTCACTAACTGGTTAAGGACTACTGCAGAAGTCCAGAAGTCGCAATTTAACCTGTTTTACTTTGTAACCGTAACTGAGAATTTTCCATTTTTTCTTATTCATTTTCAGCCCTCGTGGGATCGCTCACCATTGGCACAACTTTCCTGCTATCGCCAGTATCCGGCATCCTGACGGATAAAATCGGTCTCCGGTTAACGACCCTTATCGGTGGGGTTCTAACATGCGGAGGCATGTTCCTGTCGTCGTTCTTCACCCACAATGTTTCCGCCCTGTACTTCACCTACGGTATCATGTTCGGGCTGGGTGCTGCGCTGGCGTACACACCCTCCCTGGCAATCCTGGGACACTACTTTAAGAAATATCTCGGTCTGGTGAACGGAATCGTTACGGCAGGGTCCAGTGTATTCACTGCCATCATGCCGATTCTGCTGAACAAATTGGTGCAGGAAACGGGTCTCGCGACATCGTTCCGTGTTCTATCTGTGATATCTAGCTTTGTGATATTCTGTGCACTTCTGTACAAACCGTTGCAGCCACCGCCACCGCCACCACGTGTGAAACCGGGCAGGTCGAAGTTCAACACTTTGATGCGGTCGTTCATCAATTTCGACAACTGGAAGAAAAAGAAGTACATCATCTGGGCACTTTCAATTCCGATTGCTCTGTTCGGATACTTTGTTCCGTACGTTCACATGGGCAAGTTCGTGTTGGATTCGTTCCCTGGAGAGGGTGAAAATCTTCCGGTTATGTGTATAGGAATTACATCCGGACTGGGTCGCCTTCTTTTTGGATTCATTGCGGATATTCCTCGAGTGAATCGAGTACTACTGCAGCAGATTGCCTTCGTTTTCATCGGAACGATGACAATGTGTCTTCCTGCGACGGGTTCCTTCACCTTGTTGCTGGTGATCGCCTTGGCTATGGGTCTTTTCGACGGATGCTTCATCTCTCTTCTGGGACCGATCGCGTACGACATCTGCGGACCACGGGGTGCAACGCAAGCCATCGGGTTCCTGTTGGGCTTGTGTTCTGTGCCGTTGACCGTTGGGCCACCCGTAGCTGGAATGCTCTACGATCACACTGGATCGTATAAACTGCCTTTGATACTTGCCGGCATTCCACCATTGTTTGGTGCTTCCACCATGTTCCTCATCCGGTGTGTGAAGGATGATACAGCATGTTCGGATGCAGTGATGAAGGATTCGACCCATCAACCACTGGCGCAGACTGCTTGGGATTGCGGTAAGTTGGAGAGCAACATTGCTAGAATGGATTTGTTTTACAAGGCATAATGTTATGGAAGTTTCTTTTTTTCGGAAGACTCACTTAAAATATTGAATGTTTCTCGAATAAAATTTAGAAGCTCGGTTCAAAGTGTTTTACAATTCAGATAAGAATTAACCCAAGAAACTTAAAAGTTTCTTGCATTTTTTGCCATTAAATTCGTGTTTCTCATTAGAGCCATTTGCAGTTCAGAAGAAAATTTCCAGCTTATCATGCGTGGGAAAATAAACGAGAAATCGCATATCAATATGTAATATGTACTGCTTGCAATCGTTTACAAAACTTTACATAGAGGGAGGGGGTCTGAAACGTCCGGTCTGAATGTTTTTAGGATTCTGCGTCCCAAGGAGCACTTATTACAATATAGTGGTGTTGTAAACCTCAGAGGAAGAGCTGTAGTTTTTCGAGGAACTGAAAACGACCGCCGCCGTAATAGGATACAATCGGTGAAGTACTAGAATTGAAGTAATGAGCTGAATTTTTGTATGGTGAAAAGGCTAATTCTCCGTTTCTGCAATGAAATGGATTAAAAAGCGTGGGTATTATGATTCCTTGCTTAATTTGATGATGTTTGAGCAAAACTTTGGGAAACCCTGTTGTTGTTTTCTCCATTTCTTGCAACGTAAACAAAACAGTTACCCAAAGTTTTGCTCAAACATCATCAAATTAAGCAAGGAATCATAATACCCACGCTTTTTTATCCATTTCATTGCAGAAACGATTCTGCGCCTCAAGACAGGGTAGAACAGGGTAGAACAGTGACAGCAGCGCAAAGGCTACCAGTTCGAAATTCGAATTAGAATTAGTGGAATTACAATAGAATACATTTAGGCGCTGTCAGAGTTTCCGATTGCTCATGTGTACATGGTCCACTGCACGAATTTATGCTGGCCTGCTTACTCTCGCACGAAATTTGACGTTTGAGCGGTGCCGACACCTCTCAAACGTCAAATTTCGTGTGAGAGTAAGCAGGCCAGCATAAATTCGTGCAGTGGACCATAAGTGTGACAGCGAGCCTCCCACCAAATTGTCTCCTAGCTCTTCAAAATCGCAGTGTGCTGCGCTGCTAGGAGGCTCACGGAAATCTGGTGGGTGCGAGCGTAGCGCAAAGCTCCCGGGGAGCTCGTCTCATGCGCTGCGTGAGCTGTTGGTATCTAAGGTGAAAAACAACATCTTGGTAACGAAGAACCTCAACATCTTTTTTCCGTACACAACACAAGTGTCTGGTTGGTCTATGCGTTATGACTAGGGACTCTCAATGCAAAGGTCAAGATTTCAAATCTCGTTCGTTTAGGAAGTTTTTGTCGTGAAATTTTCTAATTTAACCTTCATCCAGCCAACGTACATTTTCCACCTTCGGAAAAGCACAAAAATGGTCATAACTTTTTTGTTTTTCGATGGATTTTGATGAAATTTTTACAAAAAACTCTTCAAGTTTATTATGTCGAGAACATGGGTGCGTGGTCCACATGGTTCCGGAGTTATTCCGGATTGTCTTGGGGTACCAAAATTGGCCACATACTTTGCGCAACGTATATCTCAAGATCCCGATGAGGTAGAAGTATAGTGTCTTCGGCGAATTTGTTCAACAGGTTAAGAACTAACTAGCAACGGCGACTTTGGTTCGCGATTCGGCCGCTAGGCGGCGCCAGTGTCAAAAATGTTCAAACCCTCATATCTCAGAAACCTGATAAGATAGAATGATGCTGTCTTCGGCTAAATTATTCAGCAAGCTCAGAACTATCTGATAGTAAAGTCTTTGGTTTGGGATTTATCCGCTAGGTGGCGCACTGTGTCTGAAAAATTTAAACATGTTTATCTCGATACCCTAATGAGGTACAAGCATGCCGTTTTCAGCAAAGTTGTTCAGCAGGCTAAGAACTATCTGGCAATGGCGTCTTTCTATAGGAATTCCTCTGAAAATGTTTCCGGGAATTCTTCCGGATTTTTTTCCAGAATTTCCTCTAAGACCCACATCCGGAACACCTGCGGAGATTCCTTCGGTAATTTGCCCAGGAATTCTTCTGTGAATTTCTCCATGAGTTCTCCAAAAATTCCTCCGGGTTTCCTCAGAGAATTTTCCCAGGAATACTTCCATGAGTTCCTCCGTGAATTACTCCATGAATTGCTCCGGGATTTTCCTCAGGAATTCGTTCAAGAATTTCTCCAGGATGAATTTCTCCGAGATTTTATCTAGGAGTTCCTCGAGGAACATCTCCGGGAATGTCTCCGGGGATTCCCTCGGGAATTTCTTCAGGAAATCCGCCAGGAATTGCTTCGGAAATATCTGTAAGAAATTGTCCGGGAAATCCTCCAGAAATTCTTCCTGGTATTCCTCCGGGAACTCCCCCAGAAATTCCGCCGGGAATTTCTTCAGACGAATTTCTGGTTTTTCTTTCAAAAAAAAAATCCACTGGGAATTTCTCCAGGAAGTCTTCCGTGACTTTTTTATTTCAGAAAACCCTCTGAGAGTTTCTCCAGGAATTCCTCTGGGAATTTCTCTAAGAATTCCTCCTTTGTTTTCTCCAGGAATTTCCGCCGGGAATTCCTACGGGAATGTCTGGAAATTCTCCGTGGAATTTCTCCAGAAATTCCACTAAGAATTTCTTATGGAAACTTCCAAACTTTTTCCTGGAATTCTACTAGGAATTTCTTTACGATTCCCTCCAGGAATTTCTCCGGAAATTCATCTATGATTCCTATCAGCAATTCCTCCGGTGATTCCTTCAGTAATTTCTCCAGGACTTTTACCGGGATTATTTCCAGGATTTTTTCGGGTATTTCTCCAGGAATTCTTCCGGGGATTCCTCCAGGCATTCCCTCAGGGCATTTCTCAAGAGATTCTTCCAGGAATTTCCTTTGAGGAAGGGAGGATTCCCTGTAGAATGTCCAAGAGGAATTGTTGGAATTCCCAGAGGATTTCCTGAGCAAATCCCGAAGATTTCATTTAAAAATTCCCGGAGAAATTCCAGAAGAGTTCCCGGAGGAATTCCTGAAATAATTTTCGGGGGATTTTTTGGAAGATTTCCAGAAGAAATTCCCAAAACAACTCCTGGAGGATTTCCTGGAGATATTCCCGGAGACATTCTCGGAGGAATTCATGGAGAAAATATTGGACAAATTCCCGGAGGTATTCGTAAAGGAATTCCTAGAGGAATTCCGGGAAAAATTCTCGAGGTTTTGCGAGAAAAACAGATCCCGAAAGACTTCCTGAAGAGATTCCTGGAGAAATTACCAGAGGATTTTCTTGAAAAAAAAAGACAGTTCCTTATAAAATTCCCGGATATAGTCCTGGAGAAACTCCTGGAAAAAATCCTGGAGAAATTCCTAGAGAAATGTTTTGAGGAATTCCTACAGAACATCCTGGAAGAATTCCTGAAGAAATTCCCGGAGGAGTTCATGGAGGAATTCCCGGAGGCACTCATGGACGAATTCCTGGGGAAATTGTCAGTGAAATTCCCGGAGAAAATCTTGGAAAAAAGTCCGGTGGAATTTCTGGAAAAATTCCCAGAAGAACTTCCGTAGAAATTGCTGAAGGAATTCCCGAAGGAGTTCCTGATGGGAGTCCTAAATGAAATCCTGGGGAAATTTCCGGAGAAATCCCCGGAGGATTTCCTGGAGGAACTTCTGGAGGATGTTCTAGAAAGAAGAATTCCAGGAAGAATTTCTGAAGGAAGTTCTTGAGGAATTCCCAGTGGAATTCATGGATAAATACCCGGTGGAAAACCCGGAGTACTTGACTTGGTTAAAAGTTTTGTAACTAACAGGTTAACGTTCAATAATAAATTACAAATTAAAATAATTCCCGGAAGAGTTCCTGTAGAATTTCCCGGAGACATACCCGAAAGAAAAAACGGAGTAAAAGAAGCAATATTGAAGGGCGAAAAAATTTGTCTGCCGGGGGTCAAAGACGGTGTTAAAGTATTGCCTCTTACTGTACCACCGTACTCGACCGTCTACTATCCTGCCAAATAGCTCTTAGCTTGCTGAACAACTATGCTGAAAATGGAATATTTCATGTTCATTAGGGTTTTCATACAAATATTTTCCTAATACTAGACGGAATCTATCGAATAATATTAGAACCATCGACACCAGATACGTTTAACTTCCTTTTAACTTTCGGAACAATTTTCTGGACGTTTTCCGATTTTTGAGATAAAATTGTTTGAATGTTTTGATTGCTAGTGTCATCTAGCGTCGCCATTGCGGATTGATCTCAACCTGCCGAACAATTTTACAGAAAACGCCATGCTTTTAGCTTATGACAGTAACGAGATATACGTGTTTAAATATTATATACAAGTTGCCACCTAGCGAATAAATCACGAATCAAAGACTCAACTTTCAGACAGTTTTTAGCTTGCTGAAGAACTTTGATGAAGACGGCATCATTCTATCTTATCAGAATTCTGAGATATAGAAGTTTGAAGATTTTTTACCCTGGCGCCACCTAGCGGACGATTCTCGAACCAAAGACGCCATTGCCAGATAGTTCTTAGCCTGCTGAACAACTTTGCTGAAAACGGCATGCTTGTACCTCGTTAGGGTATCGAGATAAACGTGTTTGAATTTTTCAGACACAGTGCGCCACCTAGCGGATAAATCCCAAACCAAAGACTTTACTATCAGATAGTTCTGAGCTTGCTGAATAATTTAGCCGAAGACAGCATCATTCTATCTTATCAGGTTTCTGAGATATGAGGGTTTGAACATTTTTGACACTGGCGCCGCCTAGCGGCTGAATCGCGAACCAAAGTCGCCGTTGCTAGTTAGTTCTTAACCTGCTGAACAAATTCGCCGAAGACACTATACTTCTACCTCATCGGGATCTTGAGATATACGTTGCGCAAAGTATGTGGCCAATTTTGGTACCCCAAGACAATCCGGAATAACTCCGGAACCATGTGGACCACGCACCCATGTCCCCGGCATAATAAACTAGAAGAGTTTTTCGGGAAGTTGTGAAAATTTCATCAAAACCCATCGAAAAACAAAAAAGTTATGACCATTTTTGTGCTTTTCCGAAGGTGGAAAATGTACGTTGGCTGGATGAAGGTTAATCAGCGCATGAGACAAAGCTCATGAGACACATCTTGAGAAAAATGAGGCGCACAACTTACAGTCTCAAAATGTACTGTGCTCCTGGGAGCTTACTTGCAATGTGGCTCCCGTACATGGGACTACAGCACGTGTACATCAACTCTGGGCGCTGTACAACGTGTAAGAGCTGTAAATTAGGCTAAGTAAGTGGTTGAAGAAGAATAAAAAAAAAAAACTGATTATCTCGAAGAAGCGCAAGGTCCACTGCACCATTGCTCCGGTTTGCGCAGTAAGGGCGTAATACTGTAGAGGACGCCCTAATTCTCCACAGGCTCCGTTTGTGGTTAGGTTTTTGTTAGACCCCCCCCCTAACCATTCATTCCTTGACACGGTAAGCATAAAGCCGCATAACACCATGAATTAGGGGTCACCGGTTTAGTGGACTCTTACCACTGGATCAGACGATCCGTAGTGTTATTCTTAGCCATGTGAGACAACCATTACCGGCACTAAACAGCTATCTAGGCTGATCTGGAAAATAAGTTTACATTGATGGTCAACTTCCAAACGTGCCCGAACAGCCCTCAAAAATTTCCTGCCGCTTGTTCACTTATCACAAGAATAAGCATTACGAAGAAATGGATATATTCTTATAGAAATCCCTGGAAAAATCTTTGGAGGTATCTCTGAGGAAGGATCTCTAGAGAAACCTCTCAAAAGTCACTGCAGAAATCTGTGGTGAAATTTCAGGTGAAGTTTTTAGAGGAATCCCTGGAAGAATTCCTGAAGAAAAGAGAATGAGCGAGCAAGTATGGAGCGTGGTCCATGTATGTACACAAATGACTCACATTATCTGAAAGGGCTCGGTGGATCAAGAAAAAGTCTATATGGTATGAAAGTTCCATATACTGGGAGAGAAAAAAAAACACGTTTTCCGTATACCTATATGATTGGACTATTAATGTGAACAGTTTTCGAAAATAGATAATACCACTGAAAATCCTAGAACGTTTTTACTGTAACTTTTAATTCCCAGTATATAGAATTTTCACAGCATATATACTTTTTCTTGTTTCGCCAAGACCTTTTGGATAAGATATGAGTCATTAGTGTGAGATAAACCGATTGTCCGATGATGATTTACAAGACGAAGCCCTACAAGGATTCCTAAAGAAATCTCGTAAGTAATTGCTGTAGAAAGTTCTAGAGCAGTTTCCGAATAAATACCTTGAGTGTTGCAATCTCCAAAGAAATCTCTTGATGCGTCCCTAGAAAAAAAAACCTGAAGTAATTCCATTGAAGAAATTTTTTTGAGTATTCCACTGATGAATTCCTGAAAAAAGTTAATTCTACTAAAACACTGTCATCTTAACTAGTAGTGCAGTTAACATTACTAAAAATAATCTTAATTTAACAAATGAGCATTGTATTTTTAACC